>NW_027711548.1:0-331 GCF_054177405.1 Leptonychotes weddellii | reverse complement strand
TCCTTCTTGTCTGAGCTTCCTTCCGAGGCAAGATCACTCTTGACTCACTCCTGAGTGTTGAGACTATGCCTTTCAAGGCTTGGAATCAATACATCTTCTTGTGCCACAACCATACATATCGGGAGTCCTCTTTCTACTGAAACATGGGGACACCTCCCACACTCCTACACTGTATCATATGGATGGAGGTTTCTGTGATTTGTCCCGCAGAACCTTCCACCCTGACCTGCACGAACGCAGGCAGGCTAAACAACGATGTGTGTGAGACTCCTGCTGCATGAGTGACCTCGGGAGCCTGGTTAGTGGACATTAGCTGGCTTCCAGGTCAGAA
>NW_027711547.1:0-331 GCF_054177405.1 Leptonychotes weddellii | reverse complement strand
TAGGGGTTGGAACAGCAATGGCCCAGAGGGTGTCTTTTCACATCAGGCAGCCCCAGGAAGAGGGCCGAAGGGTCCTTTTGCTGGCACTATAAACTGGATATAGTTATGGCTCTTATCAAGAACAGCCAGGCCGGGGCGCCTGGGTGGCTCAGTCGTTAAGCGTCTGCCTTCGGCTCAGGTCATGATCCCAGGATCCTGGGATCGAGCCCCGCATCGGGCTCTCTGCTCAGCGGGGAGCCTGCTTCTCCCTCTCCTACTCTGCCTGCTTGTGTTCCCTCTCTCACTGTCTCTCTCTGTCAAATAAATAAATAAAATCTTTAAAAAAAAAAAA
>NW_027711546.1:0-331 GCF_054177405.1 Leptonychotes weddellii | reverse complement strand
CCTAGAAAACTTCATTTCTAACAAAAGGATTAAAGAGGAGTGTTCTAAGATTTCCTGATTTTTTTTTCTTTTTTTGCTATAATGGTCTATGAAGTAGTACCTTCAATTTTTATGAAGTATTTAAAAAACATAATACAACATCTTGAAACTGAGACTATTCTATTTTTTTTCTGGAAGCACCCTGAGTTTCGTATTTCTTAAGGACACTTCTTTTTTAAAAACATTTGTTTACTGGAAAGCAGCCTTAATATTTCTAAATTCTTCTACAACATTTAAAATTACTTCTTATTGTATAAAATTATTCTATTTCTTCTTCTCATATATTACCTTA
>NW_027711545.1:0-331 GCF_054177405.1 Leptonychotes weddellii | reverse complement strand
TAGAATTGCAAAATTGCGCAATATCACAATATTTTCCCCAACTAGCACAATATATTATTTAAGTTCTTAGAATAACTATTAGAAATGCTAATTTTTAATTTCCAAGTAATTTTAAGTCATAGTTATAGACACTGTCAAAGATTTTTTTTTTTTTACTATTTAATGTTTACCATTCTGAAAGATATATTTTTGTCCCTCTCCTTTGTAATAATTGAAAGGGGACAGTGAAAGAGGACAGCAGGAAAGGCACATTTTGAAACTTGCATGTAGGGCACAAAATTAATGATCCAAAATCTTTTTTATTTTTTTGTGAATTTTGTCTAAGTGATAT
>NW_027711544.1:0-331 GCF_054177405.1 Leptonychotes weddellii | reverse complement strand
TTCACATTGGACCTTATTTCTGGGTACCTACTGGTGGAACTCTGAGAGATCTCCAAAATTAGAATGTCTCTTCCCTGCTCATGTTTCTCAAATTAAATAATTTGGGAAGTAAAACAAAGAAATGACAGAAGAGGGCGCCTGGGTGGCTCAGTTGGTTAAGCGACTGCCTTCGGCTCAGGTCATGATCCTGGAGTCCCGGGATCGAGTCCCGCATCGGGCTCCCTGCTCGGCAGGGAGTCTGCTTCTCCCTCTGACCCTCCTCCCTCTCATGCTGTCTCTCATTCTCTCTGTCTCAAATAAATAAATAAAATCTTTAAAAAAATAAAAAATA
>NW_027711543.1:0-331 GCF_054177405.1 Leptonychotes weddellii | reverse complement strand
TCAGGATAGGAAATTTATACCTACACTAAGCTTCAATTCCATCTACCCCTTCTCTATCACCAGCTTGCCTTGGACATGGTGACTGATTCAAGAATGGGCATCTAATCCAAAGTCAGACCAATAAAGCACCTGGAGGTTCAATGCCTGGGCATTTTTCAACTCTCGGAAAAAGTGAACATTCTGGATGTTCCCATCTTGGTCCCATTCTAAGACAAACTTTTTAAATCCAGTAACAAGGAAGCTGAGTCAAACATAGGGAGAAACATGTTTTTTAGTGATAGTTTGAACTTTGCATAAAAATTCACTGGAAGCTAGCATCTGCCCCTGCATC
>NW_027711542.1:0-331 GCF_054177405.1 Leptonychotes weddellii | reverse complement strand
CGTAAAGGCTCTCTTCAGGAAAGAAGATGTTAGTTGAATGAGGGATTCTCGACAGTGCTTCTGGTAGGAGAGACAAACGTAGGGCACCTTCCTTATGCCCTCACCCAGACTTTTGAGAAATGCTTCCAGCTACAGCAAGGTAATGTTAGTTGATAGAAGTTTCTCTACCCTGTTTTTTCTTAGAATTGAGAATTAGGGTTCTGTCCTTATGCTGACACAGACTTTGGAAACACATATCTCTTCGTGAAAGGAGCCGTTAGCTGCAACTTGCATTCTAGACAAGCTTGTTCCTCCGAGTTAAGCACGTGGCACGTTTCTTACAAAACCACAC
>NW_027711541.1:0-331 GCF_054177405.1 Leptonychotes weddellii | reverse complement strand
CTTTCCAGCGCGCACCCCACAGGACACCGTCCCACCTGCCACACCCTACCCGGAGAGCCAACCCCGGTGAGGGGCCTGCCCCTCTATCCCCCAAGCAAGTCCAGCACTGGCCACGCGCCAGCCTTGGTGGCTTCCTGCCCATAACACGCCAGTCCTGGGGGGAGGGATGCGAGGCTCGGCCGCAGGGGGAGAGAGCACCAGCGACGTGGGAGGAACGGCCCAGAAGCCCTTCACAGTCATAGAGCTCTAGAGCTCAGACACTGGCCTGGAGTCAGCAAAGGATGCAGCCAGAGAACCCGCACGCCCCGTGGGGTGGGGGGCCGGGACACAG
>NW_027711540.1:0-331 GCF_054177405.1 Leptonychotes weddellii | reverse complement strand
GTCATGATCCCAGAGTACTTCCTGCCTACCAGTCGCTCCCCCTGCTTGTGCTCTCTCTCTCTCTCTCTCTGTCCAGTAAGTAAATAAAATCTTAAAAAAAATGAACTCTTCCTATGAGGTATAGTTTCCCTATTTATCTCTGGCAATGATTCTAAGAGGCATATATAACAGATTCAAAACACAAACATGAATACATTTCCCTTTATGAGAACTTTGAAAAACTTGATGATCCAGTGGTGCTGGTATATAAGGAGGAGGGACTGTTCTATTTAGTTAAACAAATGAATAGAACCGAGGACAGATAAACAAGTAATAAATGATTTTTTTTTTT
>NW_027711539.1:0-331 GCF_054177405.1 Leptonychotes weddellii | reverse complement strand
CTGTACTGTAGTAATTTGTGAAGTAGTCTGATTTTAACTTACTCAGAATGACTCAAGAGTTGTTCTATATATTTAAACCTCCTGGGAAACCAGACCTAGAATTAGTCTGCTTTGTGGGGAAACCCAAAGATCTTTTTTTTTATTATTATGTTATGTTAATCACCATACATTACATCATTAGTTTTTTGTTTTTTTTTTTTAAAGATTTTATTTATTTGACAGAGAGAGACACAGCCAGAGCAGGAACACAAGCAGGGGGAGTGGGAGAGGGAGAAGCAGGCTTCCTGCTGAGCAAGGAGCCTGATGTGGGGCTCGATCCCAGGACCGTGGG
>NW_027711538.1:0-5811 GCF_054177405.1 Leptonychotes weddellii | reverse complement strand
GAGCTGGGAGCCCGCGCCTTGGCTCCATCTCTGCAGCCGGCTTCCCTGCTCTGATACCTGGGAGCTCTGCCACACTCAGGCACCCCCGGTCTTTCTGTGACCCCGAGGGTCCTGAGACCACATTGTCCCGTGAGGGTTCCACCCCCCGCTTAGCCACCGGAGCAACATCCCTCAGCAGAGCAGATTTCTAAAAGTTCCGATTTTGTGCTCCGCGGCTCTATCACTTGCCAGAAGCGGCCAACGGAGGCCCCCTCCCCCGCCGTCTATCCTCCCAAATATCACCTAGGATTCACTTCTCTGCACATCCTACCTTCCATAAAGTGGTCGCTTTTCTGTTCAGAGAGTTGTTGCTATTCTTTTCTTCGATCTCCTGTTGAGTTTGTGGGTGTTCAGAATGGTTTGATCCTTATCCAGCTGAATTCCTGAGACCAGAAGAAGTCCAGGTCTCCTACTCCTCCGCCGTCTTGCTCCACCCCAGCCCTGTACATTTTTGAAGCAGGGGGAGAAGGGGAGCACAAGCAGTAGAAAGCAGCATTGCCCAGGTCTTAAGAGAAGGTGGAGACTGATAAACACAAGTAAGAAGTGGTGCTAAGTTCTCCTGAGGGTGGTTTCTCTTAGGGGATTCCAGGCATTTCAGAGAAGAGCCATTTGAGATTGGCAATTTCTCCCAACATCCAAGGCTGAAACAACTCATGTGGCTCTTCCTATGTCACCAGTTACTCCTGAAGCATCCCTCCAGAAACCCAAGTTAACACAGATCTCAAAGTGGATAGAGAAACTTGCATGAGGAGTGCTAAGTGGGCCTTCAGTTGTTTCTTTGTTGGGGGGTTGGTGGTTAGGGAGTAGGGTCAGACCAACTTTAAAATCAAGTGCTTTGGGTGCCTGGGTGGCTCAGTTGGTTAAGCGACTGCCTTCGGCTTAGGTCATGATCCTGGAGTCCCGGGATCGAGTCCCGCATCGGGCTCCCTGCTCGGCAGGGAGCCTGCTTCTCCCTCTGACCCTCCCCCCTCTCATGTGCTCTCTCTCTCTCATTCTCTCTGTCTCAAATAAATAAATAAAATCTTTAAAAAAAATAAATAAAATCAAGTGCTTTGTCAAAGACAAAGATGCATCACAGGCTCTATAACTTTCTAGAGATAAAAGTGTTATAGCAGCTAGTAACTTCTCTTCTATTGACTATGTTCCCCATGCTGTACCTTTTATTCCTGTGACTTATTCATTCCATAACTGGAAGCCTGTATCTCCCCCTCACCTTCATTCATTTGCCCATCCCCCACCTCTCCCCTCTGGCAACTGTTAGTTTGTTCTTTCTGTTTACAGGTCTGATTTTGCTTTCAGTTTATTTGCTTATTTTGTTTTGTTTTGTTTAGATTCCACGTATAGGTGAAATCATATGGTATTTGTTTTTCTCACTCTTATTTCACTTAGCATAATACCCTCTAGGTCCATCCATGTTGTTGCAAATGGCAAGATCTCATCATTTTTTATGGCTAAGCAATATTATGTGTGTGTATATATGTATATATATATATACATATATACACATAATACACAATATTACATATGTATATGTATATACACATATATACACATACCACATCATATTCATTCATCTACCAATAAACTTTTGGGTTGCTTCCATTTCTTGGCTATTGTAAATATTCCTGCAATAAACATAGAGGTGCATAATCTTTTCAGGTTAATGTTTTCATTTTCTTTAAGTAAATACCCAGTAATAAAATTACTGGTTCATGTGGTTTTTCTACTTTTAATATTTTGAGGAAACTCCATCCTGTTTTCCACACAGCTGCACCAATTTGCATTCCCACAAAAAGGGTACAAGGGTTCCTTTTTCTCCACATTGTCACCAACACTTGTTATTTCTTATCTTTTTTATTCCTGCCATTCTGACAGGTGTAATGTGATATCTCATTATGGTTTTGATTTGCATTTCTCTCATGATGAGTGATGTTGAGCATCTTTTCATGTGTCTCTTGGCCATCTGTATGTTTTGTTTGGAAAAATGTCTATTCAGGTCCTCTACCAATTTTTAATTGTATTATTTGGGGTTTTTTGGTGTTAAGTTGTATAAGTTATTTAAATATTTTGGATATGAACCCCTTATCAGATATATCATTTGCAAATATCTTCTTCCATTTAGTAGATTGACAGAATGGTTTTTTGTTTTGTTGATGGTTTCCTTTGATGTTCAAAGTTTTTTATTTTGATGTAGTCCCAATAGTTTATTTTTGCTTCTGTTTCCCTTGCATTAGGGCTAGTAACTCTGTGGCGTTTGAGTCTGGAAGTTATCATGGCTTTAGGTGGAAAGGCTTCCTTTCTTTTCCTCTGTCTAATTCATTCTGGGTAGAAACATCAAGGTTGACTTGAACTGTGAAACTGATGGGATCTTTTGAAGTTTAGAAGGCTGTAAACTCTCCCATGATGAAAGTTCTAAAACCACTTCCCAATTCTTTAAATATCCTATGCTTAGAATTTAAAAGGCTGCTGTTTTACTACCATTTAATTATCTATTTCTCAGGTGACTGTGATATTACAATTTTGCAACATCCTGTAGCTCTATCCAACCATTCAATTATGTGTAAAGCAGGATTTTTACAGAACCATAATTGGTAGGAAAAGTGGGTAGAGGCATTAATGTCAATTAACTAATAATACGTATAGAAAGCTGGTTCTTAAAATATTTTGCCCATATGAAATTGCTATATACACACATAAAACTTTAATGAGGCTGACTCTTGGGCCAGTACCCATTAAAAAACAAGACAGTCAACTTGCTGTTATGATCAATTTCTGGGAACATAGGAAAAAGATGCCTGGACTCTCAATTAGTAATCTACTTCAACCACTTGTTTGGAAAAAAGTCACATTGTCTCTCTGGTTCTTAGATCTGGTTCATCAATCATTTGTCATCAATACAACACTTAGACCCAGGCCAACTGGCCTCACTCTAGGCTTTGGGCTTAAAGGTCCAGCTCTAGCCTCTTCTGGTTGTGACCTTCCCCATGAGAATCTCTGAGCTAAGGAATGTGTCCATCCAGAACCCATGCCCTGCCCCCCCCAACACACATACATACCATGCTCTGGGTATTTGAGACCCTCAGATTCTCAGCACAAGTGGCCCTGAACCTGTTTTCAGGTTCCTTCTCCTGTGAATTCATTCCCTCAAGGTCAGAAAAGGATGCTGGGGGTGTACGTATATGGAGTCACCAAGGAGTGAATATTTCTAAGGTGGCACTGGAGGGCTTTGGTGTCCAGAATCATGTACTTGACTCTTCATAGTGCAGACTGGAGTGGGGCAAGGAGAGGCAGGTGGGCTGGGAAGGAGGTCTCCATTTGTTCTCTTGACTCAGGCCCAACAAGTGTTGGGGCAGGTTTTTAGACCTGTCAATGCCCACTCTTTAAAAAGAGGTTCAAGGGACACCTGGGTGGCTCAGTCGGTTAAGCATCTGCCTTCAGCTCAGATCATGATCCCAGGGTCCTGGGATCGAACCCCACATCAGGCTCCCTGCTCAGCGGAGAGCCTGCTTCTGCCTGCCACTCTGTCTACTTGTGCTCTCTCTCTGTCACTCTGTCAAATAAATAAATAAATAAAATCTTAAAAAATAAAAATAAAAAGAGGTTCAAGGAAATTAGCTGCAGGACGGTAGCCTAACATTTTTGAGAAGAAAAAAAGAAATCCTGGAATGGGCAAATATATTTAAAGGTTTTCTTTTTTCTCAAATCTGTTTATTAACTATGTATCACAGTGATTCCACTCTTAGCAATTCATTTCTTGAGTTTAGACATTGAATGTTAGTTGAAATATGAATAACTCTTGGGGGGTCCTAATGCTTTTGTATTTTTCACTAGCAACAATTGATATCTTTGTATGCATTTATCTGATTAGCCAGTCACCTAGCAGGCTCAGAGGCAAAGCACAAAGGATTAGTAAATTTCATTGTGGTGAATTAGTAAATGTCTGGAAGAGTTGGAATTCCCTGAATCTCTACATTACAAGCTTCAGCACTATTATAATGATGATAATAATAATAAATAACACCAGCAGCTAATATTCACTGAATATTTGCTATGTGTCAGGCTTTGTTCATATCATTCAATCCTCATAGAACTTATGAAATAAGTCATTTTATTACCCCTACTATAAAGATGAGAAAAACTGAGGCAGAGAGAGTCTAAGTGATTTTTCCTAAGCCCCAGAGTTAATAAGTAGCAAGGTCAGAATCTGAACCCAGGTATCTGATCACCCCTTCCCGTTGGCTGAGAGTTCTCACTTTATCTGCATATGTCTTTTGTCAGCCTAACTTACTGATTTACTATTCATGTGTCTCCAATGCACTATAGAAATTTGAAGTCTAATGTTAGGTTATTTTGAGTGTATAATTAATCTTTATTACCCTTACTATTATGATTGTTGCATTCTGAACTCAGTAGCCACTGTTATACCATACTGGTGATTAAGAGTCATGGGAGATTGCTAGGATTCATATTCATATGGATCTACTGTATTTATTTAGATAACTATAAACATGATAAGCTCACATCAAATGATCCCAAGGATAATTCCCTAAGAATTATTACCTCATTCAATTAAGTCTTTAATTTTTTTATAGTATGGCAAAATACAGAATTTTTAAATGAGAAAAATTTATATATAAATTGTGATATATATTAACAGGAAAAATCCATCACTTTTATACTGTGGTTAAAAATATCACATTCCTAGAAATCACTTTAAAGAAAATGAATTACATTTACATTTTATTTATTTTTACACAAATTGCATTGAATTTTTAAAGAGTTGGAGTAAAGAACCTTAACATTAAATCAGGGGTATGCAAGCCACTGCCTGTAGGCCAAATCTGGCCCACAGCCTGTTTTTTATAAAGTTTTATTGAAAGACAGTGAGGCTCATTTGTTTACATATTATCTTGGCTGCTTTTGTGCTACAACAGCACAGTTGAGTACTGGTGGTAGAGATCATATGGCATGCAAAAAGTGAAATATTTACAATCTGGTCCTTTATAGAAAATATTTGAGGACTCCTGCTCTAAACAATTGTACAAACTGAAATGTTGGTTGATATACACTTCAATAATTCTTTAGAGTTCCCTAATGTTGGAGACTTTCCAAATGGACAAAAGCACAACTGTGTCAAAACAATGTTTGGACTCTAAAATGTTCAGCCAGTTAAAGAAACATATTTTATTTTATTGCCACCTGAATTGTTTTGAAAATATTTGTAAAAATCATGGTGAGTTATCTCAATCCTATGGTTGCTCTTTAAGCAAGAATGTCTATCAAATGTACTTACGAATGGGAAATGAAAGGCTAAGAATACCATAAGAGGTTTTGTGATAAAACTCAGAATCAAGTATTTACTTTTTTCTCTACAGCAAAATTAAACTGGGAAATGATAAATACCAAAGTTCATGTGAGAAATAAATTTTTTCTAAGTAAACTTATTTTAAGCAAACAAACAAACGTACTCACACCTGTTCCCTACTAGCAAAGGTCCATTTGCAGAAGTCCATCTCTTGTACATAAGGGGACAAAGTGATGTTTTCCTACCTTGATTAGATTGTTGGGTAGGGTCTTTGCAAGAGGCAGAATTTCCCTTGTGTTTGAGCTGCCTCCCTATGTAAACCATCCCCCTGGTATTCACAGATTCATTCCCTAAGGCCTACTAGACAGGATGTCAGAAAAGATGTCAGTTCAGGAGGCAAAGGGCAGTAGGGAATGCAATTTTCACCTGGTAAATTTGTTGAGCATAACTTAATCACAGTATTGGTA
>NW_027711537.1:0-331 GCF_054177405.1 Leptonychotes weddellii | reverse complement strand
TGATACTATCCCCTGAAGAGAACGTGTGTATCTCTACTTCACCCTCGGCTAGCATGCTTCCCTAATCAGGTTTCTCCACTCAACCTGAGTGTTGAGTAACCTTAAGCATATATCCCTAAAACAAACATTGTCCTTAATAACCCACAGTTTGCAGGTTACAAAAATTGCCTCTACTTCATATTTAAAACTAAATGAATACGAATATTAGCTATGCATATATTTTGCATGTATCTATTTGGATTTAATCTAGAAATAAAGTACTTTTTATTTTATTTTTTTTAAATTTTTTTATTGTTATGTTAATCCCCATATATTACATCATTAGTTTTAG
>NW_027711536.1:0-331 GCF_054177405.1 Leptonychotes weddellii | reverse complement strand
ACGAACCATGAGAGACAATGGACTCTGAAAAACAAACAGGGTTCTAGAGGGGAGGGTGGGTTAGCCTGGTGGTGGGTATTGAGGAGGGCACATTCTGCATGGAGCACTGGGTGTTATGCACAAACAATGAATCATGGAACACTTTATCTAAAACTAATGATGTAATGTATGGGGATTAACATAAGAATAAAAAAAAAAAAGAAAGTCTAGATATGAAAAAAAGAGAAAACATTGATAAATTAACTATATAAAAAGTTTTTAAGTACTTTATTTTGGCTAAAATCTAAAAAGAAATGACATAAGGAAGGTCAAAAGCCAAATGACAAATTGG
>NW_027711535.1:0-331 GCF_054177405.1 Leptonychotes weddellii | reverse complement strand
TTTTTTTTTTTTTAAGAGCAATTGAAGAGAGTTTAAAGAGTTCATTTAGGGTGTAGACAGAGTTAAAAGAACCCACCAGGAGTAGTGAGGCCCCCAGGGACTAGCAGTGGTAAAAGCTATTATTCCTCAGGCCTGTGAAGGCAGGGGAGGTAGCAGCTCTTACCAGAACATTGGGGAACTTATAAATAGGAGATACTGCCCAGTAAAGAGCCATTAGTGAGGGATGCTTCCACTGCCAAATAACTGCATGGTGGAGGTAGAATATATATGCCTCTAAGGCTCTTACCTTCTGCCTTCTGATCAATCACCTGGCAGTGTGCTCCATTGGTTG
>NW_027711534.1:0-331 GCF_054177405.1 Leptonychotes weddellii | reverse complement strand
CCAGTCCTCACCTCCAGGTCGGGCCATCTCTGCCCTTCATGCTTCTAAAACCGCCAGCCACCCCCAGTTTGTACCGGCACCCCGCCACTCCGGTTTCTGTTCAGCGGCTGCCCTAAAGTCCTTTCCCTGCTACTACCAGTCTGTGAGTCTGTGCCCTGACCAGGGGTGGGAGGCTTTTGCTCATCCACGGTGCAGGATCCCGAGGGCTCCCTTCCCCTTCCATTTATCTTCTGATATCTGCCCATGGAATCACAGCTTCCCGCTTCATACCTCGAAACCAACCATCTGCGATATTCTGTTTGTAGAGATCCAGATCTATCTTCTTACATCT
>NW_027711533.1:0-331 GCF_054177405.1 Leptonychotes weddellii | reverse complement strand
GAGAGGCCTCAGGCGAGCACGCCCACAGGCAGCGGGGACTCAGCCCCTCTTGTGCCAGAGACAGGATGGGGCCACGGCCTCCCCAGGGCCGGGTTCCCAAGCTGCGCCATCTCTCACTGCTGCGTGCGCCGTCAGTCTCTGTAGTCTCTACCACAGTGCACAACAGGATTCAATGAACACGCCAGACAGAGGAGGTCGCTGCCTCCACGGTCACAGCCTAGTGGAGGGGTCAGGGGGCAGCTCGTGTAAATGAGCAGCTGAGGTACAGTCAGGTGTCTAGGGGAGCAGATGGGACTGACCGGGCGGGTCACGGAAGACCGCTCCCAGGAAG
>NW_027711532.1:0-331 GCF_054177405.1 Leptonychotes weddellii | reverse complement strand
CTGAGGAAGTACAAATAAACTGTTAAACAAGTCTCAAGCAAGGGGAAGTTGAAGAGGAAGGGAAGGAGTGGGAAACAAGAGATCTTGTTAGTGATATACAGCTACAACTAGATGGATAATATTAACATGATTTGAAATGAACAACATAGGGGCTCCTGGGTGGCTGTTGATTAAGCCTCCCAAATCTTTTTTTTTTTTTTTAAGATTTTATTTATTTATTTCACAGAGAGAGAATTAGCGAGAGCAGGAACAAAAGCAGGGGGAGAGGGAGAGGGAGAAGCAGGCTTCCCGCAGAGCAGAGAGCCCGATGTGGGGCTCAATCCCAGGACCC
>NW_027711531.1:0-331 GCF_054177405.1 Leptonychotes weddellii | reverse complement strand
CGATCCCAGGACCCTGGGATCATGACCTGAGCCGAAGGCAGACGCTTAGCGACTGAGCCGCCCAGGCGCCCCTCTATGTTTGCATTCTGTTTCGGTTACTTCTTAGTGGTGTAGCCTTGGGAAAATCACCTGTCTGGGCCTTACTTTCATGAGCCCACGAGATGGGCTTGTTGCTAGTTCCTGCCTCATGAAGTTAGCATTTAGATGAAATAACATAATGTATGTAAAATTTTTTTGGATGAAGTAATACAATGTTGTGTAAAATGCTTAGCATAGCACGTGCCTCAAAGTCAGTCCTCGGTCCATGTCAGTTGCTGTCACGAACGTGGGG
>NW_027711530.1:0-331 GCF_054177405.1 Leptonychotes weddellii | reverse complement strand
AACCACATAGTGCAGTGGTTCTCATTTTTAAGGGTACCAAGTAAGTGGAATTAACAGTTCTGAGGACCTACTGTGGCCCCAAAGCTCTACATTTGGTATCTCATTTAATTCCCCTACTAATCTTCCATGGTAAGCATTATATCTGAAGATTTAAAAGGAACCCAGGCCTGCTAGCCATACATGGAGACAGAATGAATACCCAGACTATCTCTAGGGAGGATACTTTTCTATTACCACACATGGCTATTACAAAATCATAACTCTATTTTGTCTCCTAGTGTTCTGAGAAATATTATAATAAAGATCATAGGCTTATGTCCTTGTTTGACCC
>NW_027711529.1:0-331 GCF_054177405.1 Leptonychotes weddellii | reverse complement strand
TTTTTTTTTTTAAGTAGTCTCTACACCTAGTGTGGAGCCCAACGCAGGCTCGAACTCACGACCCTGAGATCAAGACCTGAGCTGAGATCAAAGGTCTGAAGCTTAACTGACTGAACCACCAAGGTGCCCCTCAAAAATACACTTTTTAAAGAAGCTACTACAGGATGTACTACAGCAAAAAAAAAAAAAAAAAAAGTAAATCAGGAAAAAATGACACGACCTCTGTGGAAAAGGGAATGAAACCAAGAGAGTGGTCAAATCCTAGGACGTGCCTAAAGAGAAACCAACCAGAGCAGGAATGAAAGAGGTCTCAGAGGGGAAAATGAAACTT
>NW_027711528.1:0-331 GCF_054177405.1 Leptonychotes weddellii | reverse complement strand
TGGACATCTGGGCTCTTTCCATAGTTTGGCTATTGTGGATATTGCTGCTATAAACATTGGGGTGCATGTGCCCTTCAGATCACTACATTTGTATCTTTGGGGTAAATACCCAGTAGTGCAATTTCTGTGTCGTAGGGTAGCTCTATTTTCAACTTTCTGAGGAACTTCCATATGTTTTCCAGAGTGGCTGCACCAGCTTGCATTCCCACCAACAGTGTAGGAGGGTTCCCCTTTCTCCGCATCCCCGCCAACATCTGTCATTTCCTGACTTACAATTTTAGCCATTCTGACTGGTGTGAGGTGGTATCTCATTGAGGTTTTGATTTGGATT
>NW_027711527.1:0-5811 GCF_054177405.1 Leptonychotes weddellii | reverse complement strand
GTAGGCAGCATATGGATGGGTCCTGTCTTTTTATCCAATCTGCAACCCTGTGCCGTTTTATGGGAGCATTTAGGCCATTCACGTTGAGAGTGATTATTGAAAGATATGAATTAAATGTCGTCATGTTGCCTGTGAAGACGTTGTTTTTATAGATTGTCCCTGTAAATTTCTGTTGTATGTCACTCTTGGGGTCTTTCTCCTTTTATAGAACCCCCCTTAATATTTCTTGCAGGGCCGGCTTAGTGGTCACATATTCTTTCAGTTTCTGCCAGTTGTGGAAGCTCTGCATCTCTCCATCCATTCTAAATGACAGACTTGCCAGATAAAGTATTCTTGGCTGCATGTTCTTCTCGTTTAGTACCCTGAATATGTCTTGCCAGGCCTTTCTGGCTTGCCAGGTCTCTGTGGATAGGTCTGACGTTATTCTGATGTTCCTCCCTCTGTACCTAAGGGATCTCTTCCCCTTAACTGCCCTTAAGATGGTTTCCTTGGTTCTAAGACTTGCAAGTTTTACTATGACATGCCAAGGTGTTGGCCTGTTTTCCTTGATCTTGGGAGGGGTCCTCTCTGCCTCTAGGATGCGAATGTTTGTTTCATTCCCCAGATTAGGGAAGTTTGCAGCTACGATTTGCTCAAATACATCTTCTAGTCCTCTCTCTCTCTCCACTCCCTCCGGGATTCCAATTATTCTGACATTGGAACGCTTCATAGTATCACTTATTTCTCTGATTCTATTTTCATGGATTCTGCGTTGTTTTTCCCTGGCCTCCTCTTTTCCCTTTTTATCTATTATATTGTCTTCCAGGTCGCTTATTCGTTCTTCTGCCTCACTTACCCTAGCTGTTAGATTATCTAGATTGGATTGGATCTCATTGATAGCATTTTTAAGTTCTGCAAATTCAGCTTTCATTTCTGCCCTTAGAGACTCTATGTTGCCATTAATTGATTTCTCCATTCTAGCCACTGTCTTCACAATTGCTAGCCTGAATTCCATCTCCGACATCTTGGTTATATCTGCATCCATTTGTAAATCTGCTGCATAAGTCATAATCTCTGAGTCTTTTCTATTTTGGGGGTTCCTCCTCCTAGTCATTCTGTTGATGGGCGGTTGAGGGAATGTATAGAGTCCAAATTATTGACCAGCACCCAAGCAAGATGCACCTGTTTTCTTGGGATCTTAGGGTTGCTGACCTCTTGTTTTCCCAGCCTGTCTTCTGGGGGAGAGGCCTGCCGCACTGTTACTTAGGCAACCCTGTTTGGGCGGAGTTGCCCTGCCCCCCTGTGGTGGGGGATGGGCTCAGTGGGAATCAGTTTTGGGGGTTTTGTTCTCTGGCAGCTTTCCCTGGTGGCTTTCCACATCTCTTCTGAGAGTCAGAGCAGAAGAGACCGTTTACAACCCTCTGCATCAGAGCAGAGAGATCGCAGTCTGTTCTTCAGTGAGCCCTCCAGGTCACACTGTCTCCGTTTTTCCGTGCTGCTATAAACTGCAGTGTCCTGGGTTGTGCATCCCTCTTCAGCGCTCCCAGTACTGCCTCCAGGTCAGGGCTCGTCTCTGCTCTTTGTGTTTCTAAAACCACCAGCCGCTCCCAGTTCAGACGCAGGACCGGCTCCTCTGGGTTTCCACCCTGGGGGCTGCCCTAAAGTCCTTTCCCCGCTGCTACCTGTCTGCAAATCTGTGCCCCATCCCCAGTGCGAGAGGCTGTCGCTCACCAGCGGTATAGGATCCCCACACCTGGCCTCCTTTCTAACCTCCACTCTGGCAACATCAACTTGGGCCTCCAATCCTCTGCACCATGGTGCCTTCTGCTGGGCTGCATATACTTGGATTTCTGCTGGGCTGGCTCTTTGTCCTGCCTCAGGAAATCTCAGTGTCACCTCAGCACAGCCTTGTCAGACCCCTCACCTGCTGGAGCTCAGGACCCAGTTGTAGCCCCTTGCTCTCTTCCTGGGGACCAACTGCTCTTTTCATTCATGTTTTTCATTCATGTTTGTCCATCTTCCCTCTAGACCCTGAGCTCCTAGAGGGAAAACCCGGGTGGCTGATAAGCACCTGCATCATCTGAGTGCTCAGGGCACAGTGGCTGATGAACAGGCCAGAGGATCCATCCCACCACCGACAAGCTCAATTGTTGGAGCCTAATAGATTTGGGTCATTTGGAAGTCCTTTTGTTTTCTTTTGTGTTTTAAGTAAACTCTGTGTTCGATGTGGGGCTCAAACTCACCACCCCGAGATCCAGTGCCACGTGTCCCTACCCAGGAGCTGAAAATTTGCCCCCCAACTCTTCAGTGAGCCCTCACAGAAAAACAATCAGTCTTATCTCCCCAGTTTCTGTCAGAACTCTGTGTTCACCTGCCAGTGACAGTAATTTTATCTCAGGCATGCAACTGAGTTCCAACTCTAGTTTCTATGGATTCCTGTGGCCCAGACCCACGCTGTACGTCCTGGGTGTTGGAGGGCTTGCCATGCTTCTGCTTTTTGCTGGACCCCTCACAGGAAAGCCACTGCCCAGCTGTGCTGTGATGCACAGTTTAGGGCTACATAGAGCAGGAATCCAGCACCTAGACTCGTGGTTTTCAGCCAGCCTTCCCAATCTGATGTCTGGGAACTCTGAAGCATTCAAGCCTCACCCGTCCTTCTTGTGACCCCTGGGATCCTGAGATCACGCTGTCACAGCGGGGACTCCACCCGGCTTCCCCACTTGAACACCTTTAAGCCAGGGACATCCCCCATAGTAGGAGACTTCTAAAAGTTTTAATTTGGCACTTTTTTGCTTATAAAACTTTGCAGTAGCCTCCTTAAGCCAGGTGCCTCCCCTCTGCTGTATACTCAGCCATTTCCCCCTCACAACTTATCCCCACCCATGGCACTCAGGCTCTGAGGCTGCAGCAGGTGCCACAGTGGGAGCTGGGGTGAGTTCTTGAGGTGGTTCGGGATCTTGTTCTGGGGCTGGTGCTGTAGCTCTAAGAAGAGAAAGTATCATCAGCATGTTTGACTTCCCATGTCCCTTCTAAATAAAGGAAACTTTTCCCACCACTCAATGTTGTCTGAGTCCAAGAACCAATCCCTGGGAGGTCTCCCCGGACAGCAGGCCATTGGGACAGGGATCTGAGACTACTCACTGTTCCCGGCCCAACCGCACTCTATGGAGGCTTGCTCTATGTGGCCCAAGCTGTTCCCTCCACAGGCCCATAAAGCCATCCCCTGTCCTCCTCACCCCCAGCATGTCTATGGTTCTCCTTCTCCCTTCTTCCCCCTCCCCCCCATTTGTGCTGTTTTTTCTAATAAATAAATAAAATCCTAAAAAATAAAATAAAAGATTGAGTGTAGTGGTGGACATTTTATGCTTCTAGAGCTGACTAGAAACACTCTCCTGTGTGTATTTCTTTGTCATCTCCCCCTTGTGCTCATGGCTGTAGAGGTACATGACCTCCCAGGGAGGGAGAAGGCCCATGGTGGAGGGACTCTCGGGTCTTGAATGACCACAGGAAGGCACTCCATCTCCCACCTGATCAGCCTAGTACCTTTAAAAATGACCAAAGGGGCACCTGCCTTCCTCAGTCAGGACACGTGGCACTGGATCTCGGGGTGGTGAGTTTGAGCCCCACATCGAACACAGAGTTTACTTAAAACACAAAAGAAAACAAAAGGACTTCCAAATGACCCAAATCTATTAGGCTCCAACAATTGAGCTTGTCGGTGGTGGGATGGATCCTCTGGCCTGTTCATCAGCCACTGTGCCCTGAGCACTCAGATGATGCAGGTGCTTATCAGCCACCCGGGTTTTCCCTCTAGGAGCTCAGGGTCTAGAGGGAAGATGGACAAACATGAATGAAAAACATGAATGAAAAGAGCAGTTGGTCCCCAGGAAGAGAGCAAGGGGCTACAACTGGGTCCTGAGCTCCAGCAGGTGAGGGGTCTGACAAGGCTGTGCTGAGGTGACACTGAGATTTCCTGAGGCAGGACAAAGAGCCAGCCCAGCAGAAATCCAAGTATATGCAGCCCAGCAGAAGGCACCATGGTGCAGAGGATTGGAGGCCCAAGTTGATGTTGCCAGAGTGGAGGTTAGAAAGGAGGCCAGGTGTGGGGATCCTATACCGCTGGTGAGCGACAGCCTCTCGCACTGGGGATGGGGCACAGATTTGCAGACAGGTAGCAGCGGGGAAAGGACTTTAGGGCAGCCCCCAGGGTGGAAACCCAGAGGAGCCGGTCCTGCGTCTGAACTGGGAGCGGCTGGTGGTTTTAGAAACACAAAGAGCAGAGACGAGCCCTGACCTGGAGGCAGTACTGGGAGCGCTGAAGAGGGATGCACAACCCAGGACACTGCAGTTTATAGCAGCACGGAAAAACGGAGACAGTGTGACCTGGAGGGCTCACTGAAGAACAGACTGCGATCTCTCTGCTCTGATGCAGAGGGTTGTAAACGGTCTCTTCTGCTCTGACTCTCAGAAGAGATGTGGAAAGCCACCAGGGAAAGCTGCCAGAGAACAAAACCCCCAAAACTGATTCCCACTGAGCCCATCCCCCACCACAGGGGGGCAGGGCAACTCCGCCCAAACAGGGTTGCCTAAGTAACAGTGCGGCAGGCCTCTCCCCCAGAAGACAGGCTGGGAAAACAAGAGGTCAGCAACCCTAAGATCCCAAGAAAACAGGTGCATCTTGCTTGGGTGCTGGTCAATAATTTGGACTCTATACATTCCCTCAACCGCCCATCAACAGAATGACTAGGAGGAGGAACCCCCAAAATAGAAAAGACTCAGAGATTATGACTTATGCAGCAGATTTACAAATGGATGCAGATATAACCAAGATGTCGGAGATGGAATTCAGGCTAGCAATTGTGAAGACAGTGGCTAGAATGGAGAAATCAATTAATGGCAACATAGAGTCTCTAAGGGCAGAAATGAAAGCTGAATTTGCAGAACTTAAAAATGCTATCAATGAGATCCAATCCAATCTAGATAATCTAACAGCTAGGGTAAGTGAGGCAGAAGAACGAATAAGCGACCTGGAAGACAATATAATAGATAAAAAGGGAAAAGAGGAGGCCAGGGAAAAACAACGCAGAATCCATGAAAATAGAATCAGAGAAATAAGTGATACTATGAAGCGTTCCAATGTCAGAATAATTGGAATCCCGGAGGGAGTGGAGAGAGAGAGAGGACTAGAAGATGTATTTGAGCAAATCGTAGCTGCAAACTTCCCTAATCTGGGGAATGAAACAAACATTCGCATCCTAGAGGCAGAGAGGACCCCTCCCAAGATCAAGGAAAACAGGCCAACACCTTGGCATGTCATAGTAAAACTTGCAAGTCTTAGAACCAAGGAAACCATCTTAAGGGCAGTTAAGGGGAAGAGATCCCTTAGGTACAGAGGGAGGAACATCAGAATAACGTCAGACCTATCCACAGAGACCTGGCAAGCCAGAAAGGCCTGGCAAGACATATTCAGGGTACTAAACGAGAAGAACATGCAGCCAAGAATACTTTATCTGGCAAGTCTGTCATTTAGAATGGATGGAGAGATGCAGAGCTTCCACAACTGGCAGAAACTGAAAGAATATGTGACCACTAAGCCGGCCCTGCAAGAAATATTAAGGGGGGTTCTATAAAAGGAGAAAGACCCCAAGAGTGACATACAACAGAAATTTACAGGGACAATCTATAAAAACAACGTCTTCACAGGCAACATGACGACATTTAATTCATATCTTTCAATAATCACTCTCAACGTGAATGGCCTAAATGCTCCCATAAAACGGCACAGGGTTGCAGATTGGATAAAAAGACAGGACCCATCCATATGCTGCCTAC
>NW_027711526.1:0-331 GCF_054177405.1 Leptonychotes weddellii | reverse complement strand
TATTGTTAAAAGATAAACTGAGATATATTAAAAATTTTAGGAGTCTATTTGAGCAAAAATAAATTTGAGTTGGGCAGTGCCAAAACAGAAGTGGTTAAGCACACCCCACCAACAGGAGCTAGGGGCAAGACTTATAGAAAAGACCCAGAAGCAAAGCAAGGAAATTATTTGATTGGCTGTATCTTAGGCAGCTGCCTTATTTGGGAAGGTCTAATTAGCTGTTTGTAATTGGTTTTCCTCAGGTTTTGATTTCTTAACCTTGAAACTTAGGTCTTGGTTTGCTTACTTAGGCCACCAAGGCATTAGACATCACCTCAGTCTAATGGGCTCC
>NW_027711525.1:0-331 GCF_054177405.1 Leptonychotes weddellii | reverse complement strand
CTTCTTAAGGGAAAGCAGCTTCTTCGTGAGGGCAAAGTCTCAGAAGCCAGAGAATGTTTTACCCGTTCTATCAATATCACACATGTGATGGCCCACAAAGTCATTAAAGTAAGCCAAATGAGAAATAAAGCTAAAGTAACAAATGGCTAAGTTCATCAAAGCTAGTTATGAGTCGTTTATTGGTGGGAGGAAAATTATTCTAGGCCTAACCTCAAGGAAGGGGCAGGTCTCAGGAAGAAGGGAGCAGTATCTTTCAACAGAGGAGAGGAGTCCAACAGTCTGCAAGGGAGAAATCCTAAGGACTAAGGGACGCCCTCCCTTTCTAGATATT
>NW_027711524.1:0-331 GCF_054177405.1 Leptonychotes weddellii | reverse complement strand
ACTACCCACACCACCCTGGAGCACTCTGATTGTGCCTTCATGGTAGACAATGAGGCCATCTATGACATCTGTCGTAGAAACCTCGATATTGAACGCCCAACCTACACTAACCTTAACCGCCTTATTAGCCAGATTGTGTCCTCCATCACTGCTTCCCTCAGATTTGATGGAGCCCTGAATGTTGATCTGACAGAATTCCAGACCAACCTGGTGCCCTATCCCCGCATCCACTTCCCTCTGGCCACCTATGCCCCCGTCATCTCTGCTGAGAAAGCCTACCATGAACAGCTTTCTGTAGCAGAGATCACCAACGCATGCTTTGAGCCAGCCA
>NW_027711523.1:0-331 GCF_054177405.1 Leptonychotes weddellii | reverse complement strand
ATCCCTTCTGGAACTCTCAGTAACCCCTCACAGAATCCCTAATGACATCTACAGAACCCTAATTGAGAAACCCACAGTAAATTGTAAGTTCATGCAGAGGGAGACCTCCACCTTATTTATTTTGGTGTCTCAAGCACCTAGTCCAATGCCTGGAACAAAATTGATGCCCAATAAATACACGTTGAACTAAAAAAAAAAATCATTTTTATCCCAATAACTAAATGAGAGCATAATTTTTCTTGATCTTTTACATATTTAGTTACAGATGTTTTGTCTTTTTTTTTTTTAAAGATTTTATTTATTTATTCATGAGAGACAGAGAGAGAGACAG
>NW_027711522.1:0-331 GCF_054177405.1 Leptonychotes weddellii | reverse complement strand
AATAAAAAGAAATTTAAAAAAATTTAAAAAGAGATAATAAAAAAAAGAAATCAAACCCATTAATACCTAGACCATTGCACTGTGATCTCCCCAAGAAGGACTTCTGGCTTTTGTATTTGTTTGAATGAGTTCGAATCTGTCAGTCATGGTCTTGACATGAAAAGGTGGTACCCTCCAATTGGGTAGCTTGAGGAGAATGCTAAAACAGGCTATTTGGGAAGAATACCAGTAGCATTGAGAAAAAGAAATAATGGATGCTACAATACTACAGGGCTTGTAACAGCGGGAAGATATTACCACTTCAAGGTGTGAGAGAGTCAGGATAGGGAGT
>NW_027711521.1:0-331 GCF_054177405.1 Leptonychotes weddellii | reverse complement strand
ATTATGCTAAGTGAAATAAGTCAATCAGACAAAGACAAGTATCATATGATCTCATTGATACAAGGAATTTGAGAAACAAGACAGAGGATCATAGGGGAAGGGAGGGAAAAATGAAACAAGACAAAACCAGAAAGGGAGACAAACCACAAGAAACTCTTAATCTCAGGAAACAAACTGAGGGTTGCTGGAGTGGAGGGGGGTGGGAGGGATAGGGTGGCTGGGTGATGGACATTGGGGAGGGTATGTACTATGGTGAGTGTTGAGAATTGTGTAAGACTGATGAATCACAGACCTGTACCCCTGAAACAAATAATACATTTTATGTTAATAA
>NW_027711520.1:0-331 GCF_054177405.1 Leptonychotes weddellii | reverse complement strand
CTTGGCCCTGCCACTACTAATGCACAGATATTTCTGTGGGTGTTAGAAAAACGTTCTCCCATCTGGGTAGAGGTTTACAGAAAGGCTCCTTACTCCCGCAGAGATAGATCTGAACCAGGGTGTACAGTCTGGCTAGAAGAGAATAGGCTGCATTTCAGCTGTATGGACCCTCTGGACTAGATTGGGCCTTTCAACGGAGACTGCTGAACTGCAGGCTTCAGTCCTTCCATTATCCAAGGGCACATAAATCAAAATCAAAATGTACATCAGAACCAAGAGTGCCAAGTCTTTTACATGCAAGATGGAATTAATCACTTGTAAAGATTGTTGT
>NW_027711519.1:0-331 GCF_054177405.1 Leptonychotes weddellii | reverse complement strand
GAACGAAGTTGAGGCTCTATAAATATTTGCTATAATTGTTATTTACAAGAAAGGGCGAGGAGCTTTATTGCAACATTCTAAAGTTTACCAATTCTGTGTCAAACACTGTTGACTTGTGCTTTAGGGCTTTGAACGTTTGTTATAATAAACTACATCTGTTTGAATGTTTCTTATAAGAAACTGCGTTTGAGGGGCGCCTGGGTGGCTCAGTCGTTAAGCATCTGCCTTCGGCTCAGGTCCTGATCCCAGAGTCTCGATCCCCCAGTGGGATCGAGTCCCACATCGGGCTCCCCGCTCTGCGGGAAGCCTGCTTCTCCCTTTCCCACTCCCC
>NW_027711518.1:0-331 GCF_054177405.1 Leptonychotes weddellii | reverse complement strand
TCTCCAACTGGAACGCATTTCTGAATTTTCTGTGCCTCCAGAACATTCTCTCCTGCCCTTGACTTCTCAAGGGGAGGGGTTTGGGGTAGAAGGAACAGTGCAGGTGAAGGCAGGGAAGTGGGCTCAACCCATGCATCTAGTGCTTTACTGTTGCAGGCCCTGCAGGAGATGTGGAGACTGCAATCATGAACAGTGCAGGCCTGGCCCTTATCCTCAGAGTTTCCACTCTGGTTGGAGAAGAGAAGTCAAAGCTCAATAGCAGTAAAGAGAGATAATGGCCATGCTGGGAGATAACAGGATGCTGCCAAAGAAAGAGTTTCCTGCTCTGGAA
>NW_027711517.1:0-331 GCF_054177405.1 Leptonychotes weddellii | reverse complement strand
AAAGGACAGATCTCCAAAGGGAAATTACACTTAAAAAAAAATAAGTGGATGATATTCACTGTGGGTTTTTCATAGATGGATTTTATGAAATTGAGGAATGTTCCCTCTATCCCTATACTCTGAAGAGTTTTAATCAGGAAAAGATGCTGTATTTTGTCAAATGCTTTTTCTGCATCAATGGAGAGGGCCATATGGTTTTCCTCTCTCCTCTTATTAATGTGTTCTATCACATTGATTGATTTGCAAATGTTGAACCACCCTTGCATCCGGGGATAAATCCCACTTGGTCGTGGTGGATGATCCTTTTAATATATTGCTGGATCCTATTAGC
>NW_027711516.1:0-5813 GCF_054177405.1 Leptonychotes weddellii | reverse complement strand
GGCCTGGTGGTGGGTATTGAGGAGGGCATGTTCTGCATGAAGCACTGGGTGTTGTGCACGAACAATGAATCATGGAACACTTCATCTAGAACTAATGATGTAATGTATGGGGATTAACATAAGAATAAAAATAAATAAATAAAAATAAAAAAATAAATAAATAAAAAATGTGTGGTGTGTTTATAATCATAACACTGTATTAATAAGAATATTTCTGACAGAAAGGAACTTCCATTTTGAAAACCAAATCCTATGTAAATTTTGTGTCTGTCTGGTATGTGGAAGAATTTTTTTACAGGCTGGCTCCTGGCTCTTTAATCTCAATAATGTTTTCTTTCCATGCACAGAAGTAAGTTATTGCAAGTCACCTAAATATATTCAATTAAATCTAAATTCAATATAAATATCCTCCATTCAAATCTTTTTTAGCCAACTCCAAAGTGACCCTGGCTAATACACTGCCTCCTGACATGGAAGCAAATGTAACAGCAAAAGTCCCAGCATAAGGGAGAAGGTGATAGAAATGAGGGGTTGGCAAATTTTTTCTGAAAAGAATTAGATACTAAATGCTTTAGGGCTTGACAACCATAAGGTATCTTTCCAGCTTTTCAAATCTGTCATTGTAGCCCAAAGCATCCACAGGCAATAGGAAATGGGATGAGTGTGGTTGTGTTCTAATAAAACTTTATTTACAAAAAACGGACAGTGGACTGGATTTGCCCATCACTGGTCTAAACTAATTGAAGTGAAAATATCATTCCAGTGTACATTTAACAAAAATATATGACCATTTGAGCATATTTAAGACCATCTGTGGATGCCTGGGTGGTTCAATTGGTTAAGCATTTGTCTTCTGCTCAGGTCATGATCCCAGGGTCCTGAGATCAAGCCCCAAGTCAGGCTCCTTGCTCAGCGGGGAGTCGGCTTCTCCCTCTGCCTGCCGCTGCCCCAGCTTGTTTTCTTTCTCTCTCTCTCTGTCTCCCTGACAAATAAATAAATAAAATCTTACAAAAAAAAGACCACCTGTGACCTCTAGGGAGTGCAAGTCAGCATATTATTAAAGCTTAATAATCATTAATGTCAAAGGATATCTTCCTTTGATCATAAATATTTATGTTTCTTATCCTTTATGATTTTTGATTTCTATGACTCTTTAAAGTATTTCCTATGCAGAACCTAAGAGAGTTTCCTATCTTTTCTTCCAAAACCTTAGAATTGTCTTCTTTTTATGTTTATGCCCTTAATCTCCATGGAATTTACTGCTTTGAGTGGTGTGATCTGGGAATCTATTTTTTCTCTAACATTTTCAATTTTCCCAGAAAAATTTATTGAACAGTGTATCTCCCCATTGATTTGAAGTGCTGTTTCTATCATAATACTGAATATTGAACTATGATTTTGTAGGGGCTCAGGGCAAGCTGCTGCATGATGGGCCATTTTGGCATAAAGATTATTTTGAGTTAAAAATAATTAAAACCGAGGCCTGTTTCTCCCTCTCCCACTCCCCCTGCTTGTATTCCCTCTCTCACTGTCTCTCTCTCTCTCTGTGTCAAATGAATAAATAAAATCTTTAAAAAATAAATCAATAAAAATAATAATAATAATTAAAACATAAAAAAATAATTAAAACCTTATAGATACAGGAAAAGCTCTCTGCCTCCCCTATAAGTGCCTAAATTCACACTGGAAAGGAGAGTATAACAGAAAGAGAGCTATTAATCTGCATAACAGGGCAAAATTGTTTTTCCAACATTGTCTCTCACCTCATTGCTAATGGCCTTTCTTCCCTTTGTATCCTCAGGCACCCCCCACCTCCTTAGCTCCTATAAGCTTCAGGTTGCCTCATAGTCTTTGGAATTTCATCTGTGCAGATCCTCCATACATACACTATTAAATTGGATTTTCTCCCACTAATCTTTCTCAAGGCAATTCGATTCTAAATGCAGATAGAAAGACAATAGAGCAGAGGAAGGTCTTCCTCCCTGACAATCTTTTTTCTTTTTATTAAGATCTCTTAATTCTTTCAGTAAATTTTCTCCATAATGAATAAAGGCCTAATACATTTATGTTGAATTAATTTCAAGATACTCTAGCTTCAATGAATAGAATCCTTTCTTCCTTGTTACAATTTTGAATTAGTTGTTGCAGGAGTATATAAAGCTATTGGCTTCTGTATGTATGTTGATTATGTATCAGGCCACATCTTAGCGATAATATTTGTCAGTTCATTCTCTTGAAGTTTCAAGGTAGATCATTATGTTGTCTGTAATAAATATTAACCCACTTTAGCCTACATTTTCATTTTCTTATTTGTTTTAGTATCCAGGTTATGCTAGCTTATAAAATGAGTTGGGGAGTAATCCATCTTTTTGTGTTTTCTGGAATAATTGTAAAACTTGGAATTATCTGTTCCTCTATTCTTTGAAGTTATTATACAGAATACATCTGTAAATTATGAATGTCTGGTGCCTTTTGAGGGGTAGATCTTTCAGCACCACTTATATTTATCTTAAAGACATGATCCAAGAATAAAACGATTGAGTACAGCAATAATTAGTAATATAGTCTCATATTTTTATGTATCTGTTGTCTCTCCTTATAGCCACATCTCCATTCTTGTTATTGTTTACTTATATTCTTTTTATCTTCCTTGGGAATGCTTGCCAAGAATTTATTAGTCTTTTTTTAAATACATATATATGTATATATATACTTATAGATATTTATATCTGTTTCTACTGATATATTTGCTTAATTTGGGGTTTTTCAATTTTTGTCTTTATTTGGGTTTATTTTAAAATTAAAAGATGATTATTTATTCACCCCTTTCATTAGAGAAATTTAATGATATACATTTCCTTCTGAGTATTGCTTTGTTTTCATTCTACAAATTTTATGTCCCTTGCCCAATTTTAAAAAAGATTTTATTTATTTGTTCGAGAGAGCGAGAAAGCACAGGCACTGGGGGGGGGGGTGGCAGGCAGAGGGAGAGGGAGAAGCAGATTCCCTGCTGAGCAGGGAGCCTGATGCAGGGCTTGATCCCAGGACCCTGGGATCATGACCTGAGCCTAAGGCAGACACTTAACTGACTGAGCCATCCAGGCTCCTCTCCCTTGCGTACTTTTAACTATTTGTTAATTTCCATTTTCCACTTACTATTCAATTCTTGAATTATATAAAATAGGATTCTAAGATATTTTAAAATATGGAATTTTAAAGCTATCTTTTGTGGATATTTCTAATTATATTTCATTAGACATCTCTGATGTTTGGTCTATATGATACCAATATTTGTTGAGACTTCCTTTCTTCCTAATATTTGCTCAGGTTTTTCAAGTATTCAAATATTCAAAACACCAAAAGATGGTGGAGCCTTTCTCAGCTTGATTCCCTGAGTATTGACTATGTGGCAGATATTGACTGCCTCCCCTGCTGAGCAACTGGTGCATACAGCATGAGTGAGAAATAACCTTTCTTTGGTTTAAGCCCTGAGGTTTGGGGATAATTTGTTAGTATAATGCACCATCAATCAACTTGGACCAATTTCTGCTGTCATAACAAATAACCCCCAAATTGTGGTTGCTTATAGCAACAATGGGTTACTTTGCTCATGTGATATGACAGGTGGACCTGGCTTTGGATTTCCATCTAGGACCCAGGATGAAGGAGCAGTCCCTCTGAGACATTGTTGATGCTATGGCAGAGGGGAAAACAGATGTGGTAGCGCATCTGATGCCTCTTAAAGCTTGTGCCCAGAAGTAGCACAAGTCTCTTACACGGACATTGCTTTGGCCAGAGTATATCATATAGCCAAGCTTGGTATCAATGAGGTAGAAAGGATTACACTTTCATTAGAATTGGCCTAATAGAGAAGAGCTAGGGAAGGCAGCACACATTTTAACAATAATAAATTCTAACATATGCATAGTCACCTAGTCTTTCTCATCCAATATACCTCATTTTCTATTTTTGTTTGATATGTCAGTTCTTGAGAGTAGTCGATTACAGTCTTAACAATTTGTTGGTGGGACTATTTCATCTTGTCCTTTTATTACTTTGTCTTTATACAGTTCACAGCAATACTGCAAAAAGCATACTTGTTTCATGACTATTATCTTTTTCATGAATTGTGTTTATATTTAGGAAATATCTTTGTCTCTTTTTAAGGTTTTCACCTTAAATTTTAGATTCTTTGGTAATATTATTAAGCACAAGCTTTTTATTATTTTCACCAGAATATATTATAAAGAAATTGAAGGCAAGATTCTGAAGCTGGAATTTGTCTTTGTCTTTGTTTAAAACTTGGCTGTGCTACTCACTACCTGTGTGGACTTGAGCAAGGTAACTAACCTCTCTGGGCCACAATTCCTTCTGTGTAAAATAAAAATAATAATAAATCTATTTCCTGGTATTGTTGTGAGGACTAGTATTATGTCTGGCATGAATCTATATAAGTATTTACATAGTTTATCATATTTTTTATTATTTATTGTATTTTATTGAAAATAAACAATGGCAGGATTTGGTTTGCTTTGTTTCCATTAGTCTGACAATTTTAGTGTATTAATTTAGTCTAGTTATAGTTATTGTGATTACTTATATTTTTGGACTATTTCTTGTTTTCTTTTCTTAGCCTATATTTACCATGCTTTTTCTTTTTTTCTCCATTCTCTCTTTTGTTGAGTATTCAATTTCTTTTATTCCATTATTTTTTCTACACTGGCTTAAAAGTTATTTTGTTTCTAGTCTTCTAAAAAGTATTTTTAATATAACACAATTATTTACATTGACATCTTTCTAGTAACATCTTTCCATCAATATCTCTAAATTTCCAACTCTAGTCGCTACCTCACCTCCAATGTTGATGCAATTTATAGTCTTTTTTCTAGATTGTTAGTAAAATATCTCTTAAAACAAATAACATTTTTTAAGACTGTAACATTTATGTATCTATTTTCTTGCTATCACTATTTTCAAGTCATCCTATCTACTTGGATTTTTTTCTTTTTTTTGAGAGTATGCTACTCTCAACTTTTTAAATGAAACTATACTAAACACACCCACATGCTTATTAGTCACCAATTCTTCTCCAATCCAGTTTTACCTCGATTCAATCTCAGGTCTTTCTCATAATTCATTTGCTCTGAGAGTCCCCTGCTATTTTTTTTTCCCATTAAAACATTGAATTTTTTGTTTTTTAACATATAATGTATTATTTGTTTCAGAGGTACAGGTCTGTGATTCAACAGTCTTGCACAATTCACAGAGCTGACCATAGCACATACCCTCTCCAATATCTATCACACAACCACCCCATCCCTCTCATCCCCCACCAGTCCAGCACCCCTCAGTTTGTTTCCTGAGATTAGGAATTCCTCATATCAGTGAGATCATATGATACATATCTTTCTCTGATTGACTTATTTCGCTCAGCATAAGACCCTCCAGTTCCATCCACATCGTTGCAAATGGCAAGATCTCATTCCTTTTGATGGCTGCATAATATTCCATTATATATATATATACCACCTCTTCTTTATCCATTCATCTGTCGATGGACATCTTGGCTCTTTCCATAGTTTAGCTACTGTGGACATTGCTGCTATAAACATCGGGGTGCACGTACCTCTTCAGATCCCTACATTTCTATCCTTGGGGTAAATACCCAGTAGTGTGATTGCTGGGTCCTATGGTAGCTCTATTTTCAACATTTTGAGGAACCTCCATATTGTTTTCCAGAGTGGCTGTACCAGCTTGCATTCCCACCAACAGTGTAGGAGGGTTCCCCTTTCTCTGCATCCCCACCATCTGTC
>NW_027711515.1:0-331 GCF_054177405.1 Leptonychotes weddellii | reverse complement strand
TTTGACAATCCAAAAGTTTGAGAGACAACAAAAAGCTTGGGTTGGACTGATTCATAAGTTTATGTGTGATCACTCCATTAAGACTGAGAGAGATGGCTGTTTTATGTAAGTGCAGAAACCAGCACAGAGAGTAAAAAAAAAAAAAAAAGAAAAAATACAGAAAACTTATGTACCAAACAAAGGAACAAGATAAAACTCCAGAAACAGACTTTAATGAAATGGACGTAAGTGGTTTATTTGATATGTGGAGATTAAACAACATGCTACTGAATAAACAATGGGTCAAAGATGAAATAAAAAAAAATAAATATATATATTTAATATATATATA
>NW_027711514.1:0-331 GCF_054177405.1 Leptonychotes weddellii | reverse complement strand
GCTGCTAATTAGAATCTTCTACAACCTAAGGTTCCTAGGAGGTACAGAAAGAGAAAGAATGAGCTTCTAAAGAGTAGTCTGAATGCAAGCAAACTTTCAGCAAGCTAATCTCCTCCTACTGCCAGTTTACAACGTAGGAAAACAAAATCTCTAAAAGAGAAGAGGGAGGTAGGAAGGATGGGAGAAAGGAAAGGAAAAGGTAATCCGCTGCCTGAATATTTGATTTTGAAGTTCACGAAGAGTAAAGGACTTTAAGATAATAACTTGCCTTTGCCGGTGGTTTTATCTAGATTTCTAAGTACAAGCAGAGTATTTTGTTATGATGCACACA
>NW_027711513.1:0-331 GCF_054177405.1 Leptonychotes weddellii | reverse complement strand
CCAAGTGAAACTTTATTTACAAAAACACTACAATCTGAATTTCATGTGATTTTCATGCACACAAAATATTTTTTTCTTTTGAGTTTTTTCAATCTTTTGCAAATCTAAACACCATTCTTACCTCACAAGCCATGCAAAAACAAGGGGTGGCTCATGAGCATGAGTTTGCCAACCCCTAATGCAAGATGAATGTCTGGGGCGCCTGGGTGGCTCAGTCGTTAAGCGTCTGCCTTCGGCTCAGGTCATGATCCCAGGGTCCTGGGATCGAGCCCCGCATCGGGCTCCCTGCTCCGCAGGAAGCCTGCTTCTCCCTCTCCCACTCCCCCTGCTC
>NW_027711512.1:0-331 GCF_054177405.1 Leptonychotes weddellii | reverse complement strand
AATGAAATTTACTCAGAAACTATCTAGCAGGAGGTAGATGGCCACCTTCTTTCCTTTTGCTTCTGTTCTCGAGTCACGTAACAGAAAACTAAATACTGGAAAGAGTCAGGCATTCTTCTCTGAGGAGGGTGACCTGTAAGCTGTAGCAGCACCCCACTGGGCAGGTCTTGCCCCAGAAGAGTACCATCAGCCAACTGGGGTTTCCAGAGCCCATCACTATCCAGACCCTCTCCGGTTTCTCCTACTTTGTTCCATTTTTAACCCACTTGCTGATGACCTTGGAATTTCCCCCTTTGACTCTGGTTATAACCTCTGAAGCACACTGACTTTT
>NW_027711511.1:0-331 GCF_054177405.1 Leptonychotes weddellii | reverse complement strand
ACATAACAGACATTTAGAGAACACTCTAGCCAAAAAGAATACATATTTTTCACAATTGCACATAGAATATTCTCCAAGATGACACATAGAATGTCAAGGGACTATCTGTAGTTGAAACAATCTTGAAAAAGAAGAACATAGTTGAAGACCTTACACTTCCTCATTTGAAAACTTCTTAGAAAGTTATAATTATCAAAACGTAGACCTTCCTTGCAAATGGCAAGATCTCATTCCTTTTGATGGCTGCATAATATTCCATTGTATATATATACCGAACTGGAGGGTGTTATGCTGAGCGAAATAAGTCAATCAGAGAAAGACATGTATCATA
>NW_027711510.1:0-331 GCF_054177405.1 Leptonychotes weddellii | reverse complement strand
GGGATTGAGCCCCACGTGGGACTCCCCGCTCATTGGGGAGTCTGCTTCTCCTTCTCCCTCTGCTGATCCCCCTGCTTGTGCTCTCTTGCCCTCTCTCGATCCTCTCTCAAATAAATGAATAAATAAAATCTTAAAAAAAAAAAGAAAGAAGGAAACAGCAACTTTGGCATTACCATCCGCAGGGAAGTGAGGCAGCAAGGACACCTTCTTGGCAGCCACATGGTGACCCAGGGACTCAAGGAGAACTAGAACAATGGCTCATTGGATTCTAGCCATGGAAGAAGCTCCAGTAGATAAAGCAATCTAGCAGAGGGTTAAGAAGACATGCCCT
>NW_027711509.1:0-331 GCF_054177405.1 Leptonychotes weddellii | reverse complement strand
GGGCTCCCTGCTCCGCGGGAAGCCTGCTTCTCCCTCTCCCACTCCCCCTGCTTGTGTTCCTGCTCTCGCTATCTCTCTGTCAAATAAATAAATAAAAATCTTTAAAAAATAAAAAAATAAAATAAATAAATCCACATGTTATCAGCAACGACCCTTGTAACCTCATGGCCAACTTCTCCCTCAGGGATAGCCTTGTGGGCCTTGGAACTGATGGCTTGCTACCAATTAATGTTAATGTTTCCTCTCCTGATATTTCAGGCATTTTTCCATATATCCCCTTTCAGAGTATAAAATAAATGGATGGAATGGCACCAGAGTTATCTTTTAGATA
>NW_027711508.1:0-331 GCF_054177405.1 Leptonychotes weddellii | reverse complement strand
TTTTTTTTTAAAGATTTATTTATTTATTTGAGAGAGCGAGAATGAGAGAGAGAGAGTACATGAGAGGGGGTAGGGTTAGAGGGAGAAGCAGGCTCCTTGCTGAGCAGGGAGCCCGATGCGGGACTCGATCCAGGGACTCCAGGATCATGACCTGAGCCGAAGGCAGTCGCTTAACCAACTGAGCCACCCAGGCGCCCCTGGGGCATGTGAACTTTAAATTTTTTTTTTTTTAAGATTTTATTTATTCATCTGAGAGAGATACAGAGACAGAGAGAGAGAGAGAGCACAAGCAGGGGGAGAGGCAGAGGGAGAGGAAGAAGCAGACTCCCCG
>NW_027711507.1:0-331 GCF_054177405.1 Leptonychotes weddellii | reverse complement strand
ATAGTTTGGCTATTGTGGACATTGCTGCTATAAACATCGGGGTGCACGTACTCCTTTGGATCCCTACATTTGTATCTTTGGGGTAAATACCCAGTAGTGCAATTGCTGGATCATATGGTAGCTCTATTTTCAACTTTTGAGGAACCTCCATACTGTTTTCTAGAGTGGCTACACCAGCTTGCATTCCCACCAACAGTATAGGGCAGTTCCCCTTTCTCCGCATCCCCGTCAACATCTGTCGTTTCCTGACTTGTTAATTTTAGCCATTCTGACTGGTGTGAGGTGGTATCTCATTGAGGTTTTGATTTGGATTTCCCTGATGCCAAGCGAT
>NW_027711506.1:0-331 GCF_054177405.1 Leptonychotes weddellii | reverse complement strand
AGTATTTACAATTCATAAGCACAAAGTCATCAGAGTTTCTGGAATGGGACGGTTACGAATTAGATTTGAATCTATAGTGACTATCATGCAGGCTTCAGATGGGATGAAATAAAATCACTTCGATTGACAAGCGCAATGCAGTGAGGAGCTGCTGAGATAAATGAAGTTCTACAGTCAAGATGTGCTTGCTGGTCAACTGTGTAAACACAGAGAGAGGTGACTTTGGGGAACACCACGCCGAAAGGGTGAATTCCTAAAGGACTAGAAGATGTCTCCAATTTCGGCATGTGAAGTAAATACATTTATCAAGTAATTTATCTGTCTAGATAAC
>NW_027711505.1:0-5813 GCF_054177405.1 Leptonychotes weddellii | reverse complement strand
GGTGCCCCCCCGCCCCCCCCCCCCCCGCATCCACTCCCAACTCAGGCACCAGGCTTCTGTCTCCTTCCTTGGTGACTCACATTTTGGCCAGGACGTACCCCACAATCTTCCCGTTCTCATCCTCTGCGATGTAAGAGAGCTAGGTGACAGGGAGGAGAAAGAAGTTAGAAAATAACTTCCTGTCAGAGCTGGAGGAGCCCTTGGCAGACACTTGGTCCCACTGCCGGCCTGTCACTGTGTGCATGACAGCAACCGATCAAGTGGCGAGTTTAGTGACAGCTCCTGACCTCTAGGTCCAGTGGCTTGGTTTCCTTCCACACACCCCACTGCTGCTCCTCCCATTTGGATTTTCCTTGGCCTGGTTTTTTTCCCCACCCCCAAATTCCGAAGCTGCCCACCTGGGGCCAGGAAAGGCCGTGGTAGAAGTAGTATTTCATCTGGTAGTTCTCCGGCAGGCACAGCAGATTGCAGTGCTGCATGTTCATTAGGTCCTCCGGCTGCGGGGAAGGCAGGCAGTGGAATGCAGTCAGGCCAGGGGCTGCGGTGCCTAAGTAGGCCTCAGCCACATCAGAACCCTGTTCCCTGTCTACTCATCGACCCCCACCCCCGCAGGGCTGGGCGGGCGCTGTGACTATCTGTCTTGGCACAGGCCTGGCGCACAGCCGCTGTGCAAAAAACATCTGTTCCAGGAATGGACGTGAGCGCCAGGAGGTTCTGGGACACCGTGCAACTGAGCCTCGACATCCCTGTTCCGGTAGGTCCAGCCCCACGGGGACGATGGCCTTCACCTGTCCGTGCCTTGAGGCCGCAGGCGTGTGGGGCCACCGGCCCGGGGCTCGACCGGGCCCCTCGGGAGCATGCGCACGCGGCCACGGGGCCGCGGACCCACGCGGCGCGGACAGCCTCCCGTCCCTGCCCCTCACCCTCGCATTGCGGATGTTCATAACGACGGCGGGGCACGCGGTTCCCAGCGGGTCGTAAACGCGCAGTCAGCTGCCGCCGCTCTCCAAGGCGACACCGGGGCGGCCAGGCCGGGGCTGGGGCTGGGGCTGGAGCTGGAGCTGGGTCTCGGGACTCGCGGGGGCGGCGGAAGAGGCGGCGCGCACCAGGCCCGGCCATCGGCCGGAAGTGCGCGCCGCCGAACCCGCCCTCGCGGCCGCCGGGCCAATGCTTGGGAGGGGGGCCGGGGCGGGGGTGGGGCCTGTCCGCGAGGCGGGGCGGGCCGCGGGGAGCGCCAATGGTCCGGCGAGCCCCGGCGCGGGGCGGGCCTATCAGAGGGGTGGGGCGGCCCGGCGCGCAGGGCGGGCCGGGGTCTGCGTAGGCTAGAATGCTCCAGCCGACTCCGGGCTACCCTCCTCCCGCGATCCCACAGACGAACGCACACCGGCAGCGCAGCAGGCTCAGTTTTATTTCGCGCCTTGGCGGGCGTGGGGTACGGCGGGAGGGGAGCCGGAACTCGAGCCGGGACTCGGGGCCAGGGCGAGGCGGCTCAGCAGGGCGCCCAGCATCTCCTCGCACATGGCGAGGCACCTCGGCACATGGAAGCAGCCTGCGGGGAGAGACAGGACAGCGGGTTGGGAGGCCCAGGGACAGCCGACTGCCCCAAGCCCCTGCGGCCCCCGCCCTTTCTGTCCCCCACTCACCTTTGAAAGGACCCCCTTTGATGGTGAGAGCGACCTTCCCCTCTTGGTTCAAGTAGCCAAACCATTCCCCGTACTCAGGATCGCGAAACTGGAATAACAAGATAATGACAGCCAGGGCCTGCAGGAGTCTCCCAGGTGCCATAAGGCCAGGAAAAGGGGCGCTCACTGTCCCCACCGCACCCCTACCGCGGGGTCAGAGCCAGGGCTGACCCCAGGTCACGTGGCTCCAGAATCCGTGCTTTCATTATTTTTTATTTAAGATTTTATTTATTTATTTGACAGAGAGACCCAAGGAACACAAGCAGGGGGGAGTGGGAGAGGGAGAAGCAGGCTTCCCGCCGAGCAGGGAGCCCGATGCGGGGCTCGAGCCCAGGACCCTGAGATCATGACCTGAGCCGAAGGCAGACGCTTAACGACTGAGCCACCCAGGCGCCCCAGAATCAGTGCTTTTAAAAGCGAGACCGCATCCAGGACTAAGATGAAGGCCTGGGGCTTTTCCTCTTTCTGCCTGGGGATGGGAGTGTGCAGCTAGACAACCCGCTGGGGGAGGGGGCCACAGGCTGTGACTTGAAACACTGCAGAGAGGGCCTAAGAAGCACCCTGTTTGGGGATGACGAGAACGTTCTACATCTTGATAAATACACAGATGTGGTTACACAGACGCATACATTATTATATCTTAGTGAACTGAACACTTCGCATGGTATGTTTTACTGTGTATAAATTGTACTTCAATAAAACTGATTTAAAGTAACAAGGAGAATCCTGGTGGAGGTGCTGACCTTTCATGTAACTTTGTAGCAAGTTGCTTCCTCAGGGAGGAGTCTGCTGGAGATTCTCTCCCTCTCCCTCTGCCCCCTCCCACCCCCCCACCCCCCGCTTGCACATGTGGGCACGCACACACTCTCTCTAAAATAAATAAATCTTCCTTAAAAAATAAAATGTATTCTTGGGGCACCTGGGTGGCTCAGTCGATTAAGCATCTGCCTTTGGCTTGGGTCATGATCCCAGAGTTCCGCTCAGCGGGGAGTCTGCTTCTCCCTCTGCCCCTCCCCCCACTCCTGCTCTCTGGCGCTCGCTCTCTCTCAAATAAATAAATAATCTTAAATAAAATGTATTCTTTAAATTTCACTTTATGCATTTAAAACTGGTGGCCTCTAACACACGTTCCTTATCAATGCATTCAGTATTAAGATAATAGCCTCAGGTCTCCTGATCCTGTGTTTGGAAGTAGAGGTGTGTGTGTGTCTGCGCAGTACTTGTAATTACGAACACATTTAGGATCTCTCTTGATGACAAAGTCTGGCACTGCTAATACCACTGTGGAAGTGAACGTTGGATTCCAATTAGAGGTTAGTGCAAATGAAGGTGTAATTTTCTCCCAGGTTTCGAAGCCCACACATCCCAGAATAAGACCACCTATATAGTCCCTCCTGTGCTGGGATCTACCAATGGAGTGGATCCCGGCTTTAGAAACACACCAGGAATCTTCATTCCTCACTAGGCTCGACGCCCAAGGTGCCCCCTAAGCAGCAGCTAGTACATCACCCTGCTCATAGTGCTTGGCCTCTGGTGGACCCCTGGCTTCCTTCCGACCTCACAGCTGATTCTTGTCTCCTTTGCTGGGCCCTCCTAATCCCTCTTCTCTTTCCCTTCTGTACCCCAAAGCTTACTTTGCCTCACAACTCACAGTATCATCTATATTCTTATGATACCCAAGCGATCGTGGCCAGCCCAGACCTCTCCTGCTCGACCAGCCCATACTCTGACCCCTCTGCCCACTGCAGCTCACACCCCAGGCCAGGCCACCATCCTCACCTGTCTCCCTGCCTTTGCCCGGGCTCTACAGCCTCCCCTCCTCCCAGGACCCAGTAATGCCTAAATCCCACAAGGTAACTCCTCTGTGCAGAGCAACCCCTTCTGCCTTTGCTCCCTCCCACTCGCCCCCCAGTCCCGACCTTGATCTATTTTCCAAAGCTGTCATTGCCATCTACACGTTTGTGTGTTTACTTGTTTATAGTCGACCCCCCAGCCCCCCACCCCCCACATCAGCTCCAGAGGGGCAGGGGCTGCTTCGCTGACTGCAGAGAGGGCACCAGGGTCCAGACCTCCAGGAACTCAGGCCAGCTGAAGGACCATGCCCAGTGAGGGGGAGAAGAAGGGAGTGTGGGATTAGCCTCCCCATCCCGGCCTAGCCGCCTCCCACAGCCCGAGAGAGCCTGGCTGTGGCCCGCCTCGAGAGGGATGGCTGCCTGCTGTTCCCTCCGCACCCGCGCTGAGCCCAGGGAGAGCTATGGACCAGGAAGCACCACTTACCTGGCGGAAGGTGTACTCAGCCACCTGGTAGAAGAGGTGCAGCAAGGCAGGGTCCCCGCTGTCACTGTAGCCCATGAGGAAGGCAATCATGGCTTCACTGTGTGGCCACCAGAGCTTCATAGCCCACTCCAGCTGAGAGCAGAGCAGTGGCAGGTGTCTGAGAGCCCTGGGTCCCACCCTCTGCCACCCCTCTGAGCCCATTCTCCAGATCGTGGCTCAGACTCCAGCCGGCCCAAGCACTTGGAGCTTCATCACGGGATGGCTGTCCCTGAGGGTCTGAATGGCCCCTCTGAATGGGACTAGCTTCCTGACCAGAATGCACCCCCAAGCCACCCCTTCCAAAGGGCCAGGGTGGGGTGGCCTCCCCTTTAACCCTGGAATTGAAACCCTGTCTGCCTGGTCAGCCTGTCTAAAGCCCATTGGACACCAGCTCCTGCTGATGGCAGGGTCAGTCACCCTCTGCAGATCTCAGCGGGATCAAAACACAAGCAGAGGCATCATCAGACCTAAGGGTGCAAATCTGCTCCCGCTACTGACACCTGAGAATCACCCACAGAGCCTTTCAGAGATGGAAGGGACAGATGTCTCAGAAGTGGCATTGTCTGCACGTGAGGTTGAGAGCCACTGGCCTAGAAGTCAAGAGTTTACCACCAGGGTCACACTGGGCGAGTTCGTCACTCTGAGACTCAGGTCCCCCTCCATGAAATGGGTGATGACAGCGCCCACCTCCCAGGGAAGAAAGCCTGGAGCAGGCTAGTACCATGTGGCCCTGGGCACATTCCCACCTGGGTAGGGCAGAGGCCATCAGCATCCTGGAAGTAGAAGAGGCCTCCATGGTCAGGGTCCCATCCAGAGCGGAAAGGCAACAATAGGAACTTGTTGATAACGTGAGCTCGAAGCTTGGGGTCACCCTTCCTGATGGCGTAACGGAGCAGGAACCAGCCAGCTTCCAGCGCATGGCCTGGTGAGTGCTCGGGCTTAAGGCAGGCAGTGGACCCCCGCCGACAGGCAGGGGGGTCCACCTGCTGTGCTGACCACAGGTGCCTCCCTTCCTCCTCCACTAACCGTGGGAGCTGCTCTGAGCTCATCCCACAGCCACTCTCCTGCAGAAAGCTTGCCCTCCTGGTCTGTCCCAGACTCTCTCTCCTGCTGCTGACACCGCAGCCTGGGAGGCCTGTCCCAGCTTCTCTGCCTGGTCCTCAGTAGCGGGTGGGGGGTGGAGGGAGGAAGGCAGACCCCAGGCACTCCCGACATGTGAAGCACAGAACCCGACACTGAGCATTCCCTTCCTCCTGGGCCACCCCCAGCCTACTCTACTCCTCACCTGGGTTCTGGTGCCTCCCCAGGCAACCAGAAAGTTCCTCACCGTCCTCTGACACGTTCTCCAGCACAGCCTGTCCATCCCTCTGCCAAGGAGGGAGGAAGAGGAGAAGGTAAAACTGCCTTCAGCTCCTGCCCACCAACCAGAAAGGCCCGCCCGCCCTTCCCTCTGTCATCTGTAGTCCTGGGCAGGCCTGGCTCGGGGGGGAGCATTTGAGAAGGGGCCCAAGGGCCTGAATGGGTTCTGACCCTTGCCTGGGCCCCCGAGGTGGGAAGGGGGACACACTGAATGGGGGCTGAGATTAGGTCAGCTGGGCTGCCCACAGAGGCCCAGAAGAACTTGGGTCTGGCTGGGTTTCCTGCTCTCTAACGTGCCAGGGCTTCTGGCACCTTCCCTCCTGGCCTTGGCCCTAGCGGGCTCCCCCGGGCCCTCCGCCTTTCCCAGGGTCTAGGCTCCTGAGCCCCAGCCGTGCTCCCCGCCCCCACCCCCACCCCCGCCATGTCTCCCCCGTCTGTACAAGGGGGCCACCGAGG
>NW_027711504.1:0-331 GCF_054177405.1 Leptonychotes weddellii | reverse complement strand
AATAAAAAGAAAGTGGGGCACCTGGGTGGCTCAGTTGTTATGTGTCTGCCTTCGGCTCAGGTCATGATCCCAGAGTCGTGGGATCGAGCCCCGCATCGGGCTCCCTGTTCGGCGTGAGGCCTGCTTCTCCCTCTCCCACTCCCCCTCCATGTGTTCCCTCTCTCGTTGTCTCTCTCTGTCAAGTAAATAAATAAGTAAAATCTTAAAAATAAAAAAAAGAAAAACAAAGCAAGAAAAAGAAAAAAGGGGTGCGTGGCTGGCTCAGTCCATAGAGTATGAGACTCTTGTCTCTAGGTGGTGATCTCAAGCTTACTTTAAAAAATAAAAAATA
>NW_027711503.1:0-331 GCF_054177405.1 Leptonychotes weddellii | reverse complement strand
AATAAAAAGAAAGTGGGGCACCTGGGTGGCTCAGTTGTTATGTGTCTGCCTTCGGCTCAGGTCATGATCCCAGAGTCGTGGGATCGAGCCCCGCATCGGGCTCCCTGTTCGGCGTGAGGCCTGCTTCTCCCTCTCCCACTCCCCCTCCATGTGTTCCCTCTCTCGTTGTCTCTCTCTGTCAAGTAAATAAATAAGTAAATTCTTAAAAATAAAAAAAAGAAAAACAAAGCAAGAAAAAGAAAAAAGGGGTGCGTGGCTGGCTCAGTCCATAGAGTATGAGACTCTTGTCTCTAGGTGGTGATCTCAAGCTTACTTTAAAAAATAAAAAATA
>NW_027711502.1:0-331 GCF_054177405.1 Leptonychotes weddellii | reverse complement strand
AATAAAAAGAAATTTAAAAAAATTTAAAAAGAGATAATAAAAAAAAGAAATCAAACCCATTAATACCTAGACCATTGCACTGTGATCTCCCCAAGAAGGACTTCTGGCTTTTGTATTTGTTTGAATGAGTTTGAATCTGTCAGTCATGGTCTTGACATGAAAAGGTGGTACCCTCCAATTGGGTAGCTTGAGGAGAATGCTAAAACAGGCTATTTGGGAAGAATACCAGTAGCATTGAGAAAAAGAAATAATGGATGCTACAATACTACAGGGCTTGTAACAGCGGGAAGATATTACCACTTCAAGGTGTGAGAGAGTCAGGATAGGGAGT
>NW_027711501.1:0-331 GCF_054177405.1 Leptonychotes weddellii | reverse complement strand
TGGTGATTAACATAACAATAAAAAATTAAAAAAAAAGTTTTATAATTCTTTCGAAGAGTTTGGTAAAAATTGGCAGTAGTCAAAAAAAAAAGGGTTGAGGGGCAATTATTAACTCTAGGGGAAAAATAAGCATACAGAAAAAGAAATGTAACACAATATGCTATTGGATCACTCATGGATAATATGTACATGGTAATAATAATGTAAACACAGAATGTTCATTTGTCAAAAATTTGTGATAGAACTACCTTGAGAAAGGAAAGAAGGAAAGAAAGGACAAGGGGTGGGTGGGCGGGGTGGGGGGTAGGGAAGAATGATAAATTCACAGCTT
>NW_027711500.1:0-331 GCF_054177405.1 Leptonychotes weddellii | reverse complement strand
AAATGTTTTTTTTTACTTTTATCTTATTTTATTTATTTTGGGACCTAGATTCTTTTAACAAGCTGACCAAAACATACTCAGGGTCTAGTTTTTCTTGTTTTTGTTTTGTTTTTCTTGTTAATTTTCTTTTTCTTTTCTTCTTTTTTTTGTTTTGTTTTATGTTTTGTTGTTGTTTTTTCTCTTTATTCATTTCTTTTCTGGACAAAATGATGAGATGGAGGAATTCACCTGAAAAGAAAGAACTCAAGGTAGAAGTCATGGCCAGGTATTTAATCAATACAAATAAAATTAAGATGTCTGACCTAGAATTTAAAACAATTATTATAAGGAT
>NW_027711499.1:0-331 GCF_054177405.1 Leptonychotes weddellii | reverse complement strand
GAGAGGCCTCAGGCGAGCACGCCCACAGGCAGCGGGGACTCAGCCCCTCTTGTGCCAGAGACAGGATGGGGCCACGGCCTCCCCAGGGCCGGGTTCCCAAGCTGCGCCATCTCTCACTGCTGCGTGCGCCGGCAGTCTCTGTAGTCTCTACCACAGTGCACAACAGGATTCAATGAACACGCCAGACAGAGGAGGTCGCTGCCTCCACGGTCACAGCCTAGTGGAGGGGTCAGGGGGCAGCTCGTGTAAATGAGCAGCTGAGGTACAGTCAGGTGTCTAGGGGAGCAGATGGGACTGACCGGGCGGGTCACGGAAGACCGCTCCCAGGAAG
>NW_027711498.1:0-331 GCF_054177405.1 Leptonychotes weddellii | reverse complement strand
ATTCATTCATACATGATTGTGGGAAAGCCAGGCATTTAGAAAGAGGAGATTAAGCAATCTATCTGAAACTTATATAGAGATTTCTGATCTTCATCACTTGACCAATTATTTAGAAATATTTTCTTATCGTTAATGAGAAAGCAAGGCAAAAATGTAGGAACACACTGCATCAGCACCCTAAGAAACAGAAGGACTTCCTGTGTGTGTGTCTGTGGAAATAATTTTTTACCTTAAGTTTTTATTTAAATTCCAGTTAGTTAACATACAGTGTAATATTAGTTTCAGATGTACAATCTAGTGACTCAACAAAAGGACTTTCAAAGTTACAAAC
>NW_027711497.1:0-331 GCF_054177405.1 Leptonychotes weddellii | reverse complement strand
CAACAGTCTTACACAATTCACAGCACTCACCATAATACATACCCTCCCCAGTGTCCATCACCCAGCCACCCCATCCCTTCCAACCCCTTCCACTCCAGCAACCCTCAGTTTGTTTCCTGAGATTAAGAGTCTTTTATGGTTTGTCTCCCTCTCTGGTTTCATCTTGTTTCATTTTTTCCCTCCCTTCCCCTATGATCCTCTGTCTTGTTTCTCAAATTCCTCATATCACTGAGATCATATGATAATTGTCTTTCTTTGATTGACTTACTTCGCTTAGCTTAATACTCTCTAGTTCCATCCACATCATTGCAAATGGCAAGATTTCATTTTT
>NW_027711496.1:0-331 GCF_054177405.1 Leptonychotes weddellii | reverse complement strand
TTTTTTTTTAAAGATTTTATTTATTTATTTGAGACAGACAGAATGAGAGACAGAGAGCATGAGAGGGAGGAGGGTCAGAGGGAGAAGCAGACTCCCTGCCGAGCAGGGAGCCCGATGCGGGACTCGATCCCGGGACTCCAGGATCATGACCTGAGCCGAAGGCAGTCGCTTAACCAACTGAGCCACCCAGGCGCCCGATCTTTTTACGATCGTGCACGTTTGGGAGGCCTGGCCCAAGCCCAGTCAGTATTGCTTATTCCTCTATAATGGTTGTGGGTGAATTTTCTCATAATGTGCTTGGTTTGCCTCTGAGCAGAGAAGCCAGTTAAAA
>NW_027711495.1:0-331 GCF_054177405.1 Leptonychotes weddellii | reverse complement strand
GGACCGGGACCATCTTCCTCCCACCTGCTTCCACTCAGCCCCGAGGGCCAGTTTGAGACCCTGCGGCAGCGGTGTGTTCTATCCCAGGCCCACAAAACGTTGCCTCCTGGGACGGGAGGCAGGCGTCCCCTGCCAGTCCTCCCTGTCTGGGCGAGTCCTGGCTCCTGTCCGCCTCCGTTCCCACGTCTAGTAAGATGTCACGGTGGGGGTTGAGCTGGGAAGTGTTGGCCGAGGCTGAGGAAACATGACAGTTGTCTGCCCCGTGCGTCCTCCAGGCTGGCCACGCCCACCGAGGTGTGGAGGGCTCTGGGCCAGGAAGTCCCCATGAGGA
>NW_027711494.1:0-5814 GCF_054177405.1 Leptonychotes weddellii | reverse complement strand
ACCCACTACTGTCTGTGGAAGGGCAGGAACGAAAGCAGAATAGAGCAGTGAGAGAAGGGAAGGTACTGTGCAGCCCCAACCACAGGATTGGCTGGGGGAGTTCTGGTCTTACAATGGTTCCTCAGATTTGGCCTGTGGTGGCCTGAGATGACCAAGCAGGACATACCTGTTGTGTAGTCATTGCGCATGGGTCATCCTGAGAAGGGACATGGCCTTGGGTAGGGCAGCTCTCTGCAGCTGAGACAGTCCCTGAAGGATCTGGGGGTGGGGGGAACGCCCCTCTGCTGCCAGCACTCCCAGAAGCTGGGGCAGCAGGTTCTTCCCTGAAGAGAGAGTTGGGTTATACCCACAGTACTTCCCAGGAATAAATCTGTAGAGATAATGAGAACACTTCTTCAGTCCTGAAGGACTTGTTAGACAGGGCAAACAGTGATTTTGGCTGATTTATGTGGGATGACCCGATACTGCAGAACTATCTCAGGTACATTAAGAGAGACCTTGCATATGACTGTAGACGTAAAAACAAAAAAATGGTATGCATTGCTTTGTAGATCACATGTCTAAACTAATTAGTGGAAGTACTTGCAAAATAACCATTAGACATGTCCAGTGTTTAGAGTTCATCTTTTCTCTGAAGCCTGCTAGGCCTATCATTGGCCAAAATAACCTAGCCAATAAGAAGCAGGAAATGAGCAGATATCTGGACCCAGAATTACTCAAACTGCAAATCTGGTAGAAGAGTGAACATCTTCCGGTACCTGAGGTTTCCGTTTCAACAGTGCCTGCCCTCCTCCGCCTGGATGGTATAGAGGGGGAATGCCAAGGTTAGCCTCTCACTTCTTTCCTAATCTTAACTTTCTCTTTGGTCCAGCCCCACGTGTTTGGTGGATAAAGAGGTTATTTTACTCTGTTTAAGATTTTATTCGAAAAGAGGAGCAGAAGCCAGGGAAAATTTGATTTATAAGCCCTACATCCAAGGAATCTATGGAAGAATAATATGCTTTTTTTTAGGAGGTAGCGGTGATGTAAGTGGGAGTACAACTTAGGATGGGACCTGGTTTAGCTACAGGCTCATGGTCCACAGACCAAAGCCCTAAGTCTCCTCTAATTTGTTAGCGGACTTCAGACTGCTTCATTTCATCTGTAACTGGATTTATTTTTCTAGTCCTCTAAAATAGAGATATAAACTGTATTGCTGAGATTTATATCACAATTTTACACTGTTTCTTCCATTCATTTAATTCAAAGAACTTTTTTTTTAAAGATTTTATTTATTTATTCATGAGAGACAGAGAGAGAGAGAGAAAGAGGCAGAGGGAGAAGCAGGCTCCCAAGGAGCAGAGAGCCCGATGCGGGACTCGATCCCAGGACCCTGAGATCTTGACCTGAGCCGAAGGCAGATGCTCAACCATCTGAGCCACCCAGGCACCCTCAAAGAACTTTTCAGATACTCTCTCACTTATTTGTATATCTATAGAAGTGGCATCTCTTTCATTAAACCCCCTTGTTGATGGATACATGTGAGGGATGAGGAAGTAAATGAATGACCTCGGCTCAGCATTTTAATGGGGAATATAACCTGTATTGAAAGCCCAAGCATTTTGGAGGAAGGTACACATATTTGCCACAACACTAACATTTACATATCCTTTTAATTTCCTGACTGGCAAAAGAAAAAATTTGGCTCATAAACCTTGTTCTATCTCTTTTGCTTTCATAGTTTTCTTATTAGTAGAAAATATTTTTGATTTGATGACTGACCATTTTTTCCCTTCACAAACATTTTAACCCTTAGCTCTCAAATTCCAATATAAACACATCAAACATAAATATGATGTGAAGCTGATATTGCTGAAAAGTAAAAACATTCTCTTTACTTGTGTAAAATCACTCCTGTAAACATCTGAAACCATCAGGAGTTCCATAAATTTTACCTTTCAAACAGAAAGACTTCACATGAATTGGATTGCTAAAAGTATAAATAGGCAATAAGTCTAAGTTGTTACTGGTATCCCTAGCTTGATTTACAATATGACAACAATGATTTATAGTTTTTTTTAACTTATTTTTTCTTGAAGAAAAATCGGATATAGAGGAGAGTCAGTATTTTTAGGAATCAAAACAACCTTGGGTAAGATCTCCTAAAAGATAAAAATAAGACCATTAAAAACACTATTGCCTTAGAAGCCTCCCAGAATAAGCAGGAATGTAGGTCATGGTATTTCCCCTTAGGTTGGCACACTGATGTACTGTGTATTGAGGTACACTGGGATACAGTGAGGTTTAGAGGTGAAATGCTCCCAGTCCTCGGTATTTAGAAGAGATTAGACTCTCAGTTTCTGTGTAAACTTAAGGAATCATCTGAATGTCTGAAAAGGCATTGCAAAAATACAGACACCGTCAATTCAGTTTTATTCTGAAGATTTATTTCATAGCAGACAAGCTACTCAAGATTAATTCAAACCTAAGACGATATGCCCCCTGTATTCGCTTTTTTTGGTTTTTACCTCTATGCTCATTACCTGGTCTCCCATTTGTTTTACCCAGCTTGACATTTTCCCTTACTGTACTATAGGATTTATTTCCACTTTGGAATTTTCTAAGTGATACGGAGAAAGCATCTTTTGGGGCCTCATCAAAATCTTTCTCTAAGACTATCAGAATGGATTAAAACTGGAGTTTGGAATCTCTACTGGTGGGGATTGACTGTCCAAATTTCACAGTGTAATCCAATATTAATAAAACTAATTACTAAGCTTGAGTACCTTCTAGCCCACATCCAAAGCCTCCAGCCTATCATTCCAAGTATAAACTTTCAGCATGGTTTACTGGTCTACAGTACCTCGATATTGACTAAGTCCATCCCCATTTCTTTCTCCAATAACTAAATTCTAATAGTAGGTCTTGTTTTGATGGTGTGCTTCCTTTTTATTTCTCTATGTTTATTCTTCACACCCCTCACCTCTGATTCCAATTTACTAATTATTATAATTTAATGGTCCAGTTTTAAATATTCAAAGGACATACATCCTAGAAATTAATTAAGCAACTTTTTTTTTTTTATTCCAAAAATATAAGCCTACACTTAAGAAGCTAAAAACATGGCCCTGATCCCAGTTTAAACCATCAGACTTCAGGGACATAATTACAGGCAGAAACTGTGACTTAGGTCCAATTACACGCTGGGCCCCAGCTGGGTGCCTCCTGTTTCTTCAAAGATGAATAGCCAGAATTAGAATTTAAATTGTCAGCTCAAAGAAACCCAGGGTGTATTTGGTTTCTGCTAGTTAAAGAGTCATAAGGGAGCCCAGAGGGGCAGACTCCCATATCATTCCCATTTCCCTGAGCTAAACCAAGCTTAGGTTTCTGAGAAACTGATACTCTAGCTCTTCTCAAATACTTATCTTCATGCATTATAAAAATACCTTATTGTCAGAATGTGTTTCTATTCAATATGAATACATGTAACTCTATTCTCCTGCATTGCATGTATGGGGTGAGATGTCAAGAGGGGATAGGGGAGGGAGGGGAAAATGAAAACCTCTTGAAATTATACAGTAATTAGTTTCTTTATTTGAAAGCCCTTTCATTAAACAGCAATGATAACCAGCAGTAAACTGTCACCCCTGGGAGAAGGGTAGAGTGTCAAATTTTATTCTGAAAAGACATTTGCAAAAACACAGACACAGTCAATTCAGTTTTATTCTGAAGATTTATTTCATAGCAGTCAAGCTACTCAAGATTAATTCAAACCTGTCTCCCAGATGCAATGAGTATGAAGAACTCGAGCTTACTGTCATCTGAATTTGGAATATTTCACCATCTCCAAATATTGTATACAGATGGCAGAAATGGTATTACCCAACTCTGTGTTAGGAAAGCTTTAGCTCAAGAAAATACATACTGGTATAGCATTATATGTGCGTGTGCGTGTGTGTGTGTGTGTGATTTTCCTTTTGGGTGATCCATTTGTGTATAAACACATCTCCTCTTTATCCCATCAATCTAATAAAATGGGAAAAAATTATCTTAGCCTTCCTAAAAGGACAATCTTATTGCCAAACACTATGTGAAATGATTTCACTCACCACTAGAGGATAAGCAACATGTTTGAGAAACAATATAGCCACCTTTTGAAACTACACTAAGTAGTTCCAGAATTAAATCAATGGATAATTATTTAAGGAGCCAAATCACAACATGCATGTTACAATTAAAACAGTAAACAATCATTTAATTTGCTGTCTGGCTTTTCCTTGTGAGCTGACAAAATCCACTGTAGAATATGGAATTAGAGAACCTAGAACATAATACTTACAAATATTTATAGTACCTCTAATTCCTTTCAAGGTGGATTTGAATAAATAGAATATAAACAAAAGCCAATGCTCCCCCCCCCCAAAATATGTGCATGACAAATATATAAAGAGAAGCTTCGCATCAAATTTCATCAGGAAAATGCAAAATAGAACAGTAAAGAGATAGCAACACCAAATGCTGATGAGCATGGGGAGCAACAGGAACTCTTCATTGCTGGTGGGAATGCAAAATGGTACAGCCACTCTGGAATACATTTTGGTGATTTCTTACAAAATTAAATGTACTATTACTATAAGATCCAGAAATCATGCTCCTTGGTATTTACCCAAAGGAGTTGAAAACTTCTGTCCACACAGAATCTGCATGGATGATTATAGCAGCTTTATTCATAAGTGTCCAAACTTGGAAACAACCAAGATGCCCTTCAGTAGATGAATGAATAAATCAATGATGATATATCCAGATAATGGAATATTATCCAGCACTAAAAACAAATGAGCTATCAGGTTATGAAAAGACATGGAGAAATCTTGAATGCACATCACTAAGTGAAAGAAGCCTATCTGAAAAGACTACATACTGTATGATTCCAACTACATGACATTCTAGAAAAGGCAAAACTATGAAGACAGTAAAAAGATCAGAGATTGTGGGGTGGGGTGGCAAAGATGGAGGATGAATAGCTGGAGCACAGAGGATTTTAAGGTACTAAAAATACTCTGTATGATACTATAATGATGGATCAGTGTCATTATATATTTATTAAAACCCATGGAACATACAACGCCGAGAAGGAACTATAACATAAGCTATGAACTTTGGGCGATTATCATGTGTTAATGCAGGCTCATCTTTGATTTAAAAAAAAAGCAAAACCTATCACTCTGGTGACTGATGTTGATAATGGGGGAAGCTATGTATATGTGGGGGCTGAGGGTGTAAGGGAAATCTCCGTACTTGTCCCTCAATTTTGCCGTGAACTTAAAACCTTGCTAAAAATATTAGTCTTTGGGGCACCTGGGTGGCTCAGTCAGTTAAGTGTCTGCCTTCAGCTCAAGTCATGATCCTGGGGTCCTGGGATCAGCCCCTCATCAGGCTCCCTGCTCAGCGGGGAGCATGCTTCTCCCTCTCCCTCTGCCCCTCCTCCCTGCTTGTGCTCTCTCTCTCTCTTAAATGAATAAATTTAAAAAAAAAAATTAGTCTTTGAAAAAAGGTCAATATTCTTTCCTTGGTAAGGCAGGTACCTCTAACACTGCCACCTGAAGGTGATGGAATATACATTAGGAGCAAACACCAAAGTCATGGAATGATATGGTTTACATAATATTATAATAGATAATAATGTTCGTAATAGCTAAAACATGTGCCTACTAATAATCTAAACTGATTTCCTTCTCTTGTCTCCCACCCACCTAAGAACAACAACCAAAATTAGTGAACTCTTTTTTTTTATTTTATTATGTTAATCACCATACATTACAGCATTAGTTTTTT
>NW_027711493.1:0-14422 GCF_054177405.1 Leptonychotes weddellii | reverse complement strand
AATTCCTGAGAGGAGACGAAATCCAGGTCTCCTACTCCTCCGCCATCTTGCTCCACCCTTGTTTTTTTTTTTTTTTAAAGATTTTATTTATTTATTTGACAGAGAGAGAGACAGCGAGAGAGGGAACACAAGCAGGGGGAGTGGGAGAGAGAGAAGCAGGCTTTCCGCCGAGCAGGGAGCCTGATGCGGGGCTCGATCCCAGGACCCCGGGATCACGACGACCTGAGCCAAAGGCAGACGCTTAATGACTGAGCCACCCAGGCGCCCCTGTTTGTTTTTCTATTGTTGAGACTTAGGAGCTCTTCGTAAATTTTGGATAACTATCTTTTATCAGATGTGACTTTTGTGAATATCTTTTCCCAGTCTGTGGCTTGTCTCCTTGTTCTCTTGACATTACCTTTTGCAGAGCAGAAATTTTTAAATTTACTGAAGTATAGCTTATCAATTTTTTTCATGGATCATGCCTTTGGTGTTGTACCTGAAAAGGCAACACCATAACTAATTTCATCAAGGTTTTCTCTTATGTTATTTTCTAGGAGATTTATAGTTTTGCATTTTACATTTATGTCTGTAATCTATTCTGAGTTAATTTTGTGAAGGGTATAAGGTAGGTGGACAGGTTAATTTTTCTGCATGTGGATGTCCAATGTGTCCAGCACCATTTCTTGAAGAGACTGTCTGTGTTTCATTGTATTACCTTTGTTCCTTTGCCAAAGATTAGTTGACTATACTTATGTGAGTATATTTTTGGCTCTCTGTTCTGTTCATTGATCTATTTGTCTGTTCTATCTCCAATATCATATTGTCTTGATTACTGTCACTTTTATAGTAAGCAGTAAGTACAATAAGTAGCTTATTAGGTAGCATCAGTTCTCCAACTTTGCTCTTCTTCAATATTGTATTGGTTATTATGGGTCTTTGCTTCTCCATATAAAATTTAGAATCAGTTTGTAGATCCACAAAATAACTTTCTGGGATATTGATTGGCATCGCATTAAATCTAAAGATCAAATTGGGAAAAACTGACATCTCGATAATTTTGAGTTTTTCTACCCATTAGCATAGAGCATCTTTCTACTTATTCATTATTTCATTTATTTGGTTCTTTTTTGATTTTATTCATTAGAGTTTTGTAGATTTTCTCATATATATCTTATACATATTCTGTTAGATTTACATCTGAGTATTTCATTTTTTGTGTGATAATGTAAACAATATTTTGTTCTTATTTTCAAATTCTACTTGTTCATTGCTGATACATAGGAAAAACATTAGGTCCTGTATATTAACCTCATATCCTGAAAAGTTATTATAATCACTTAATAGTTCTGGGAGTTTAAAGTGGTTTTCTTATAGACAAGATATAGTTGGCTCCTGTTTTTTGATCCATTCTGAAAATATCTGTCTTTTAATTGGTGCACTTAGAACACTGACATTAAAAGTGATAATTGATATAGTTGGATTAATATCTACTGTCAAAAATACATGAGGACAAATGAAAATGAAAACACAATGGTTCAAGAATCTGTGAAATGAAGCAAAAGCTGTTCAAAGAAGGAGGTTTATAGCAATACAGGTTTACCTTAAGAAACAAGAAAAATCTCAACAACCTAACCTTACACCTAAAGGAGCTAGAAAAAGAACAAACAAAACTCAAAGCCAGGAGAAAGAAGGAAATAATGAAGATTAAGGCAGAAATAGACCAAATAGAAACTAAAAAAGTAATAAAACAGATCAATGAAACCAGGAGCTGGTTCTTTGAAAAAATTAACAAAATTGATAAAACTTTAGCCAGATTCATCAAAAAGAGAGGGAGAGAGAGAGAGAGAGAGCGAGAACTCAAACAAAATCAGAAATAAAAGAGGAGAAATAATAACCAACACTACAGAAATACAAAGGATTATAAGAGAATATTATGAACAACTCTATGCTAACAAATTGGACAACCTAGAAGAAATGGATAAATTCCTAGAAACATATAACCTCCCCAGACTGAATCAGGAAGAAATATAAAATTTGAACAAATTACCAGCAATGAAATTGAATCAGTAGCCAAAAAACTCCCAACAATCAAAAGTCTAGGACCAGATGGCTTCACAGGTGAATTCTACCAAACACATAAAGAAGACTTAAAACCTATTCTTCTCAAACTATCCCAAAAAATAGAAGAGGAAGGAAAGCATCCAAATTTATTCTATGAGGCCAGCATTACCCTGATACCAAAACCAGATAAAGACGTTATAAAAAAAAAAGAGAGAACTACAAGCCAATATCTCTAATGAACATAGATGCAAATATCCTTAACAAAATATTAGCAAACTAAGTCAACAATACATTAAAAAAACTCATTCACCACAATCAAGTGGGATTTCTTCCTAGGATGTAAGCATAGTTCAATATTTGCAAATCAATGTGGTACATCAACAAGAAAAAAATTTTAAAAAAATCATCAATTCAATAGATGAAGAGAAAGCATTTGACAAAGTACAACAACCATTCATGATAAAAAACCCTCAACAAAGTAGGTTTAGAGGGGGCATACCTCAACGTAATAAAAGCCATATATGGAAAACGCACAGCTAACATCATACTCAATGGTGAAAAAATGAGAGCTTTTCCCTAAGATCAGGAATAAGACAAGGATGTCCACTCTCACTACTTTTATTCAGTATAGTACTAGAAGTCCCAGCCACAGACATCAGACAAGAAAGAGAAATAAAAGGCATCCAAATTGGTAAGGAAGAAGTAAAATTTCACTATTTGCAGGTGACATGATACTATATATAGAAAACCCTGAAGACTTCACCAAAAAACTACTAGAATTGATAAATGAATTCAGTAAGTTCACAGAATGCAAAATCAATATACAGAAATCTGTTATATTTCTATACACTAATAGTGAAACAGCAAAAAGAAATATTTTATTTACTTTTTTTGTTACGTTATGTTAGTCACCATACAGTACATCATTAGTTTTTGATGTAGTGTTCCATGATTCATTGTTTACATATAACACCCAGTGCTCCATGCAATACATGCCTCCTTAATACCCATCACTGGGCTAATGCATCCCCCCAGCTCCCTCCCCTTTAAAACCCTCAGTTTGTTTCCTGGAGTCCATAGTCTCTCATGGTTCATCTCCCCCCTCTGATATCCCCACCTTCATTTTTCCCTTCCTTCTCCTAATATCCTCCATGCTATTCCTTATGTTCCACAAATAAATGAAACCATATAATAATTGACTTTCTCTACTTGACTTATTTCACTTAGCATAGTCTCTTCCAGTTCTGTCCATGTTGATGCAAAAGTTGGATATGCATCCTTCCTGATGGCTGAGTAGTATTCCATTGTATATATGGACCACATCTCCTTTATCCATTCACCTGTTGAAGGGCATCTCGGCTCTTTCCACAGTTTGGTTATTGTGGACATTGCTGCTATGAACATTGGGGTGCATGTGGCCCTTCTTTTCACTACATCTGTATCTTTGGGGTAAATACCCAGTAGAGCAATTGCTGGGTCATAGGGTAGTTGTATTTGTAACTTTTTGAAGAACCTCCACACTGTTTTCTAAAGTGGCTATACCAACTTGCATTCCCACCAAGAGTGTAAGAGGGTTCCCCTTTCTCCACAACCTCTCCAACATTTGTTGTTTCTTGCCTTGTCAATTTTTGCCATCTAACCGTGTAAGGTGGTATCTCAATGTGGTTTTGATTTGAATTTCCCTGATGGCTAGTGATGATGAACATTTTTTTCATGTATCTGTTAGCCATTTGTATGTCTTCTTTTGAAAAGTGTCTGTTCATGTCTTCTGCCCATTTTTCCAATGGAACAGAATAGAGAGCCCAGATATAGACCCTCAACTTTATGGTCAACTAATCTTCAACAAAGCAGGAAAAAATCTCCAATGGAAAAAAGACTCTTCAACAAATGATGCTGGGAAATTGGACAACTATATACAGAAGAATGAAACTCAACCATTCACTACACCATACACAAAGATAACTCTAAATGGATGAAAGACCTCAATGTGAAACAGGGGACCATCAAAGTCCTAGAGGAGAACATAGGCAGTAACTTCTTCGACATCGGCCGTAGCAACTTCTTTCAAGACACGTCTCCAAAGGCAAGGGAAACAAAAGTGAAAGTGAACTTTTGGGACTTCATCAAGATAAAAAGCTTCTGCACAGCAAAGGAAACAGTCAACAAAACAAAGACGCAACCCACGGAATGGGAGAAAATATTTGCAAATGACACTGCAGATAAAAGGCTGATATCCAAGATCTATAAAAAACTTCTCAAACTCAAAACCCAAAAAAGCAAAAATGATATTAAGAAAATGATCCCATTTACAATTGCATCAAAAATAATAAAATACCTAGAAATAAACTTAACCAAAGAGGTGAAAGACCAGTATCTGAAAACCATAAAACACTGATGAAAGAAATTGAGGATGACATGAACAAATGGAAAGATATTCCATTCTCATGAATTGGAAGAACAAATATTGTTAAAATATCCATTCTAATCAAAGCAATCAAAAGCATTTTTCACAGAACTAGAACAAATAATCCTAAAATTTCATTGGAACCACAAAAGACCCCAAATAGCCAAAGCACTCTTGAAAAAGAACAAAACTGGAGGTACCATAATCCCAGATTTCAAGATATACTACAAAGCTATAGTAATCAAAACAGTATGGTACTGGCACAGAAATAGACAGATCAGTAGAATAGAATAGAGAGCCCAGAAATAAACCCATGATTATATGGTCAATTAATCTTAAACAAAGGAAGCAAGAATATGCAATGGGAAAAAGACAGTCTCTTCAACAAATGGTGTGGAAAAAACTGGACAGCTACATGTGAAAGAATGAAACTGGACTACCGTCTTACACCATACACAAAAATAAACTTCAAAATGGGTTAAAGACTTAAATGAGACCTAAAGCCATAAAAACTCCAGAAGAGAGCACAGGCAATAATTTCTCTGATATCTACTGTAGCCACATTTTTCTAGATATCTCCTTAGGCAAGGGAAACAAAAACAAAAATGAACTATTGGACTGCATCAAAATAAAAAGCTTCTGCAGAACAAAGGAAAAAATTAACAACTAAAAGACAATCTATTGAATGGGAGAAGATATTTGTAAAAGACATGTTCAATAAAGGGTTAGTATCCAAAATATATAAAGAATGTATACAACTTAACACCAAAAAAACAAATAATCCAATTAAAAATAGGCAGAAGACATGAAGAGCTATTTCTCCAAAGAAGACATACAGATGACCAACAGGCACATGAAAAGATGCTCAACATCACTCATCATTAGGGAAATGCAAATCAAAACTAAAATGAGATATTTCATATCTGTCAGAATGAATAAAATAAAAAAAAAAACAAGAAACAAAACGTGCTGGTGAGGATATGGAGAAAAGGAACACTTGTGCACTGTTGGTAGGAATGCAAACTGGAGCAGCATAGATAGATAGATGATAGGTAGAGTACAATATTACTCAGCCATAAAAGAATGAAATCTTGCCATTTGCAGCAACATAGATGGGTCTAGAGGGTATAATGCTAAATGAAATAAGTAAATCAGAGAAAGACAAATATCACATGGTTTCACTCACATGTAGAATCTAGGAAACAAAACAAATGAACAAAGAAAAAAAAAGACAAACCAAAAAACAGACTCTTAAGTATAGAGAACAAACAAATGGTTACCAGAAGGGAGATGGGTGGGGGAATTCATGAAACAAGTGAAGGGGATTATGAGTATATTTATTATGATGAGCACTGAGAAATGTACAGAACTGTTGAATCACTATATTGTACACCAGAAAGTAATATAACACTGTATGTTAACTATGCTGGAATGAAAATAAAAAAAAATCTACCATGTCATTAACTGTTTTCTATTTGTTGCCATTGTTCTTCCCACTTTTGTCACCCATTCTTTTTCTGGCTTTTGTGGTTTTAATTGAGCATTTTATATGATTCCAACCATTCTTCTTAGCTTATTGGTTATACTTCCTTTTTAAAAAAAACTTTTCAGTGGTTGCCCTAGAGTTTGCAATATACATTTACAACTAATCCAAGTCCACTTTCAAGTAACATTATACCACTTCATGGGTGGTATGAGTATCTTATAATCACAAAATAATCCTTATTCCTGCCTCTCATCCCTGTATAATTGTTGTCATCCACTTCATATACATATGAAATACATATATGATATATACATAAGCATACATAATCAAATACATTTTTGGTTATTTTATTTTGAATACACTATTGTCTGTTAGATCAATTATGTATAAGAAAAATAGAAGTTTTTATCTTCCTTCACCTATTCCTTCTTTGATCCTTTTCTTTATTTTATGTAGATATGAGTTTCTGACCTATATCATTTCCCTCTCTCTAAAGAACTTCTTTAACATTTCTTATAAGGCAGGTCAACTGGGAATAAATTCCTTCAATTTTTGTTTCTCTTTTACATTTGAAGGCTATTTTGCAGGGTACGGATTGGTGTTTTTTTCTCTCAACCCTTAAAATGTTTCACTCCATACTCATTCCTTACATGGTTTTTTGAGAAGTTGGATTGTTGTAATTTTGTTAAATGAACATTTGTTAAGTAGAGCCTTATGTGGGGTGCTGGATGGTGAGCCACTGGTCAAAAAGACCACAAGGGAAAGTGAGATAGAAAAGTTTATTACTCACAGTTCCTGGAGTACACAACATGCTTTGAGGGCCCACGCAAGGATATCAAGGAAAGGTACAGGCAGAGTGCAAGCAAAGGGACCTGTTGCATATGTTTTTATTGAGGTCTTTGGTTAAAGTGTTTCTGGGGTCCCCAACATAAGGCTGGATTGGTCAATTCAAATAAAAAATATTGGGGTTTTGGTAAGCCCAGCGGGGGTCTTATCTAAGGAGTGCACAAGAAGTAGCTGGGAAGCAGGAGAGACTGTTTATCACCAGGAGTATTGGGAAGTCAAACAGGAACTTACATTTGTGACTATGTGGGCTATTATCTAAGTCATGTACTTGCAGAAGGGGCTATAATCAGTTCAAAGCCAAATAAATGCCAAAACATTGATATTATGGAATAGTTTAACTAAACTATATAGATGTAATTCTTCTCTTTGTTCCTCTGTAGGTGAGGTGTTCTTTCCTCTGGCTTCTTCTGGAACTTTATCTTTGATTTTATAGAGTTTGAAAATGGTATGCTTAGGATAGTTTTATAGAATTTATTCTGCTTGGTATTTTCTGTGCTTCCTGGATCTGTGGGTTGGTGTCTGACATTAATTTGGGGAAAATTCTCAGTCATTATCATTTCAATTCCTGAACTTCTTTATGACCATGTAGCAAGCCTATTACTATTTTTAGTAACCACCCGTGATTGTGAGTTGGATATGCATGAAGCCACAGAGCATAGGCTGTGATATATGGTAAGTGCTGAAATAAATAAATGCCTGATAAAGGAAAGATATGACCTTAGTTGTTTTAAATACAATGACGTAAGATTTATACATAGCATTACCATTTCACCCCATGTGAATATTCTTTTATTGTTTTTGGAGTTCCAACACAACTGTCTCTATGGTAGTGAATTGGACCTGGAGTTTGCTGTCTAAAAACAATTGCATTCATGAAAAAGTTACAGATGACACTAATTTCTTTCAATATGTCATCAGATAATCAGTTTGGGGTGAAAGGCTATGCATATACAGGCAGTTCACAAAAACTTAACTGGAATTCTTTTCTAAGGAATATTTCTCTTGCCTTCTAAGAGTCTCATATTTCAGCAGATATTTTATTTATGAGGGACAGTTCTCATTTTTTGTCTTCATTATAACGTAGTATAACAAATAAATTCATTGAATATCAGTTGAGCTATTAAAAGCATACACTAATTACCTAATTTATACAGTTGGAGTGAATAGCCTCTATTTAACATTTATAACTGGCCAGTTAAGCAAAAGAGAAACCAATGGTACAAAGATTTTCATTTGAGGTTTTCATTCTTAAACTTCAGTGTACATGAGTCCATAGGTATTAGATTCAGTAGATCATTGGTGGACTTGAGGTTCTGCATTATTCAGAAGCATCCCAGGTGATTCTGATGCAGATGGGGTTTTGGTCACATTTTGAGAGACAAAGCACTAAAATTGCTCAACCATCCGTGACCATCATTTTAGATTTTGAATTCTTCTTTTTTCTTAATAGGAAAATTTACCTTATAAACCAAACAAGAAAAAGAAATAAAAAGCACCCAAATTGGGAAAGAAGCAAAACTGCTACTATTTGCAAATGAAAGGATATTATATATAGAAAATCCTTAAGATTCCACCAAAAATATTTAGAACAAATAAATGAATTAATTAAAATTGCAGGATACAAAATTAATATACAGAAATCTATTACATTTCTTTACACTTGTAATGAACATCAGAAAAAGAAATTAAGAAAACAATTCCATTTATAATTGAGTCAAAATGAATAAATACCTAGGAATAAATTTAACCAAGGAGTTGAAAAACCTGTATTCTGAAAACTAGAAGACATTATTAAAAGAAATTAACGACGATACAAATAAATGGAAAGATAAACCATGCTCATAGATTGAAAGAATTAATATTTGTTAAAATGTCCATACTACTGAAAACAATCTATAGATTCAGTGCAATCCCTATCAAAATAGTAATGGCATTTTCCACGAGAATAAATAATCCTAACATTTGTATAGAATCAAAAAAGACTCCAAATAGAGCAATCTTGAGAAAGAACAAAGTTGGAGATACTACATTCCCAGATTTCAAGATATATTATATTCTTATTTTGTTGTATTTTATTTTTGAGAGAGAGGGAGAGAGAGTGAGCAAGTGTGCACACACATGCAGGGGGATGGGCAGAGGGAGAGAGAGAGAATCGTAAGCAGGCTGCACGCCCTGCCCAGCATGGAGCCTGACTTGGGGCTCTATCCCAGGACTGTGAGATCATGACCTGAGCCAAAATCAAGAGTCAGAGCCACCCAGGCACCCCTCAAAATATATTATAAAACTATAGTAATCCAAACAGTATGGCACTGGCATAAAAATAGACATATAGACCAAAGGAACACAATGGAGAACCCGGAAATAAACCCATACTTACATAGTCAATTAATCTACGAAAAGGAACCAAGAATCTACAGTGGGGAAAAGACAATCTTTTCAGTTAAGGAGCTGGTAAAACTGGACAGTTACATGCAAAAGAATGGAATTGGACCACTTTCTTACACTATATACAAAACCAAACTCAAAATAGATTAAAAACTTAAATGTAAGATTTGAAACCATAAATCTCCTAAGAGAAACATGGGCAGTAATGTTTTGGACATTGGTCTTAACAATTTTTTGGTTCTGCCTCTTTATGCAAGAGCAACAAAAGCAAAAATAAGCATCTGTATCTATGTCAACCTGAAAAGCTTTTGCACAGCAAAAGAAATCATCAGCAAAACAAAAAGGCAATCTACTTAATGGGAGAAGATATTTTCAAATGATATATCTGATAGGAAATTAATATCCAATATATATAAAGAACTCATACAACTCAACATCAAAAAAAAACCCCAAGCAAACTGATTAAAAAATGGGCAGAGTACCTGAATTGACATTTTTCCCAAAGAAAATATAGAGATGGCGAATAGATACATGAAAATATACTCAACAATGCTAAGCCTCAGGGAAATGCAAATCAAAATCACAATGAGATATTACCTCATACCTGTCAGAATGGCTAAAATCAACAACACAAGAAATAACAAGTGTTGGTGAAGATGTGGAGAAAAGGGAGCCCTCATGCACTGTTGGTGGGAATGCAAACTGGTGCAGCCACTGTGGAAAACAGTATGGAGTTTCCTCAAAAAGTTAAAAGTAGAAGAACCATACAATTCAGTAGTTACACTTCCGAATATTTACTCAAAGAAAATGAAAACACTAATTCAAAAAGATATATACACCCTTATGTTCAGCATTATTTACAATAGCCAAGATATGAAAGCAATTTAAGTGTCCATCAATAGCTGAATGGATAAAGATGTGATATAAATATATATATGTATGTGTGTATATCTATATATATAGATACACACATGCAAACACACACATACTACAATGGAATATTATTCAGCCACAAAAAGAATGAAATCTTGCTATTTGTACATATGGGTGAACCCAGAGAGTATTATGCTAAGTGAAATAAGTCTAACAGAGAAAGACAAATCCTGTATGATTTTACTTATATGTGAAATCTAAAAAACAAAACAAACAAACAAAACAAGAACAGACTCATAAATACAGAGAACAAACTGGTATTTGCCAGAGGAAAAGGATTGGGGGGATGGGCAAAATCGGTAGTGATTAAGAGCTACAAATTTCCAGTTATAAAATAAATGAGTCATGGAGATGCAAAGTACAGCATAGGGAATATAGTCAATAATATTGTAATAACTATATATGATTACAGATGTTAACTATATTTATATGGTGATCATTTCATAACTTATATAAATGTCAAACCACTATGTTGTACACTTGAAACCAATATAATATTGTATGTCAGCTATACTTAAATAAAAAATAGTTTATGAAAAATTATGTACAGCAGTGCCATAATTTTATTTTTATATGTATGTATAAAATGTTTATATATTATGTAAATATAAATATATATTAATTACATATAATAAAGTATACATAAATATAGCCACATGTATGGGTAAATGATAGGAGAAATATATACTAAAAAGTTAACTAGGGGCACCTGGGTGGCTCAGTTGGTTAAGCGACTGCCTTTGGCTCAGGTCATGATCCTGGAGTCCCGGGATCGAGTCCTACATCAGGCTCCCTGCTCGGCAGGGAGCCTGCTTCTCCCTCTGACCCTCCCCACTCTCCTGCTCTCTCTCTCTCTCATTCTCTCTCAAATAAATAAATAAAATCTTAAAAAAAAAAAGTTAACTATACTTATTGGTGATTAGTGAAATTATAGCAATTTGTTTTCTTTTTTCTTTTCTCTTTTCAATTTGTTTGCTTTTTTACATTTTTTACATTTTCAATTTTTTCCTACTATTAACCTGTAGTGCTTTTGTTTGCAGAAGAAAGAAATAAGCTACAAAAATAATAGTTATTAAAGAATGTTGTAAGTGATTTGTTGATTAGTCTATAATGCCCAGTAGATTGACTTCATTCTACAGGGAATCTTTTGGTGGTATTGAGGGAGTTTCAACATTCTCTTCATAAACGGTTTGAGGATGGGAAGAAATAAATATCTTTCCTTCCAAACTGCATTCTTCGAGGAAAAATAACATGAGACAAATAGTTGTCTTTGACATTTTTGTTCTTGTATCTTAAGAGTTCTCCATGAAAATTTATATTTTATGGCATCTCTGCATCTTCTTACAAGAATTGGGTGAGAATGCCGTGCTTTATTTTATTACAATTATTCTTTCCATGAAAAATGATAGGAAGTGTCATTTTAGTAAAGAATTTTCATGAGCTATCAAAATTCGTAAAAAATATTTTTCAGATGATTTACCTTTCAAATGGAGCATCCTGAATTAAATGGATAAATAAACATTATGTTTATTTCCTCTGAAAACTTTTGGATATAAAGCTATATATTTGTAGAATGAAGAATTGAACTCATGCAAATCAGTTACAGCACTGTGTGCTTCACCACCATGTCATGATACCTACTAAGTAGCAGAGAGGAGAAATAGTCACACAGGCTGTCGTGGAAATGTACCTGAGGAAATCCAGTGCTTTAGAGGAGAACCTCAAAACAAGGGTCATAAAGCTAATAATCATGTGGTAATTTAGAGGTAGAACTGAGATTCAAAGCCTCTGAAATTTTCTTACAATTTTATTAACTTTTTATTTTTTTTGCCAGGATAATGAATTATGGAAACAATCTATTTAGTATTTTTTGTGTCTTTGAAAATTAAAATTCATTCTGGCATTTAATTTACATTGGAACACAAACAGAATGAGGAAGATTTCTGACTGTTAAGAATCAGAGAGTTATGGGGCTTTTTAAGGGAGTCTATGACTTCCCCTTCAATTTGGATCTTCTTTAAGATAATACTTTGCTGGAAATATGCAAAAAAAAGAAAAAGTTCACCACAACTATTGAGAGGCACAACTCACTGTTGTAAGGGATAATCTGGGACTTGCAGTGACTTGACAGCAGCGTGCTTACTCGATGATTAATGCCAAGGTGACCAGCCTCTCAGCAGGGGTTTCTTCATGTTTAATGTAATTCTCAAACAAATTTTCTCTTTTCCTATTTCAAGAGAAGATGGAGAATAGTTTTGCTCAAAATAGCTTCTCTTTTACAGGGGAAAAAAAAGCTCCAGGTGCCTTTTTATAGAACATACTCCAATTCTTCCATATGTATTTTATTGTTCAAACATTATTCTCATTAGAACTAAATTTTTCACAAACCCTGTATTCCCTCAATTTTGTTTGTTTCCTGCCTTTGAATTATCAAGCAGGCACTTTAGGGAAATGTTTCAGGTCAGCACAGATTTGGGGAATGAAATCTTCACTTCTGTACAGAATTGGTGACTAGGCTATAGAAAACGTATTGTTGGAATAACACCCACTTGGCTGGTCTTATCATAAAAGCCTGGGAGCTGTGAATCCAAGACTGGTAAATATTCCCTTGAATGGTTATATACTTAATCAGCTGTTTGTAAATGGGTAGACCCTGCTTTAGATACTAAGAGAGGGATTTGAATACACAAAACATATTTTATGTTCAGACTTGTGCATAATTTGTCATTGATGAAATGCATTGTGCTGATGAGGATGAGGTTTTTTCTCTTGGGTTTCCACAGGACCCAGCCTTCTCACTTGCTTCCCAGGCTTATAAAACTCATGGATCCATTTGTTGTTTGGGGCTCTTATCTGCCTTGACTCTCTTTATGTTAGCCATTGCCTATTACTACGTTTCATCTTTTCTCATTTGATTTGCCTTTTAAACAGAATTTATAATTTTTACTATTTAAATTGAATCCACCTTTTCAAGACACTGGTTATTTTTCCAACTGTGGTGCCATTTGTAAAGTTTCATTCCACCCTGACTTTGATGGTCCCACTTGCAATCTCAAGAAGGGCAGGAAAAGAAAAAGCCTTACAATCATTTTAAAATTTGTGCCTCTGAAATATTAAAACACATTCTCAGTTAACAGGATGGTAATTGTCTTATTTGGCCTGAAAATGACAGTCCTTAGATCCTTCCCAAACCTGCAAATAAGACAGTAGAGTCTTTGTTTCTTCACTCCTCTTAAAAGAGGGGTATTTTATCATCCTGAGTGTAATACCAGATAGAGGTTCTATGAGCTAAGAATGACAGTGCTTTAACTTAGGAGGTACTACTATAAAAATTTGTTGACTGAATGAATTATTATGTTCATGTATGAGAGTTTATTGGGGATATTTAAAAATAATTAGTTAAAAATTTGGAGTGGCATTGCACATATATATATATATATGCAATATATAATCAAAAGACTTGATTAGGAATTTGGGGTGATTTTGATGCATATATAATCAAATAATAATGATAATGGACAGTAAAATAGTAATAGAATATTTATTTTGCTCTCTTATTACTCAACGTATTAATGTCTTAAAAGGATTGAATGATGTATATTGCTTATATCAGAGAGAGAGCCCATTTTTCATTCAATAGAAAAGATGCACAAGATTTTCTGAGAAAGAATGATAACACTTTTGAAACTGAAGCACTGCTGCTTTTACAGATTTTCATATAAAATGTATTTTTTATTCTTAATTCTGGAAAACATTTCGCTGTTAATATATTTAATTTTAAATATATAATCTTAAAGGCCTTCTTTAAAAAATCTTTCTCAAAATTATTTATTATATACTTAATACTCAAGTATATTTCTAAAAAAGAGAAACCCCTGTACCTTCCTATTTGCTGAGAAACTGACATTACCATCCCAAACCAGTTTTCATGACCTTTGATTGTTTTTTTCCTTTACCCATTCTCTCAGGGCAGTGATCAGCCCGAGTGCATATGATGGAGGCAAACAAGACGCAGGTGACTGAGTTTGTTCTCACAGGACTTACAGATCGTCCAGGGCTGCAGGTCCCCCTGTTCCTGGTGTTCTTGGTCATCTACCTCACCACCATGGTGGGCAACCTCAGACTGATTTTTCTCATCTGGAAAGACCCCTATCTTCACACCCTCATGTACTTATTCCTTGGCAGTTTGGCCTTTGCAGATGCTTGTTCCTCATCCTCTGTGACTCCCAAGATGCTAATGAATTTTTTATCTGAGAATCATATGATATCCCACTTTGAGTGCATCACCCAATTTTATATTTTTGGTTCCAGTGCCACCACAGAGT
>NW_027711492.1:0-1037 GCF_054177405.1 Leptonychotes weddellii | reverse complement strand
ATTTTTTTTTTTTTTAAGATTTTTTATTTATTTGCGAGAGAGAGAATGAGAGACAGAGAGCATGAGAGGGAGGAGGGTCAGAGGGAGAAGCAGACTCCCTGCTGAGCAGGGAGCCTGATGTGGGACTCGATCCCGGGACTCCAGGATCATGACCTGAGCCGAAGGCAGTCGCTTAACCAACTGAGCCACCCAGGTGCCCCACCCAGAACAATTTCATTTTAACTTAAGGTTTTTCTGAAATTGAGAAAGAGGTGGGAAGGGAAAAAACCAGACTGGTGAGGAGCATGGGGTTAGGAGAGGCAGAGCTTTGGGAAAGGGTACTTGTAACAGGAGGAAGCTCTAGAACCAGAGGGAAAACTATTCAGGTAACAGAGGAGGTGTTGACAGCCTGGGAGGTGAATAAATAAATGCCTCTGAGGGGTTCTGGATACTGGGAGGCTCCATTCACTAACTACATGGAGACACTCTAAGACCGTCTATGCTGACGTCGGAGGGGATGGATTCAAGAAAGCCTTCTAGGTAGAAAGTCAGTTTGCCAGTTGTCTGCACAGATGAGCACCTGCTGTCATCAGGCCTGAAAACAAGCCTCATGGGTGGAGGGCGTTGGCTCCCGGGAGGGTGAGGTGTCCAAACTCCACAAAGAGGGGAAAGAGGGGGAAGAAAGAAAGCGATCCCAGATGGTGTGCAAATGGCTGTTCATGTTCAAACAGCTCTATGCCATCCTGAGACTTCCAGATAATCTTCCCTTGTTAAACTGAGGGGATTACATTAACTATGCATGATTCTTCTGTTGACACTCAGATGATCTGTGCTGATAGAAGGGCAGGAAGGCCTGCCTCTCAGCCACTGTGGCCAGGGACCACACTGCGCTGGGCTGGAACAATGGAGGGTCAGGATCATCCCAGCCAGCTCGGGGAGCCACTGTGAGACCTATCAGAAAACAGAGCTCCCCCCAACTCCCCTCGTTTTTCTTCTCGAGCGAGTCTTCGCTGAGGAGCTCTGAGCAGTCAAGCTACGGGATTGCCCTGGGCCAAACT
>NW_027711491.1:0-331 GCF_054177405.1 Leptonychotes weddellii | reverse complement strand
TGTCCCGCAGAACCTTCCACCCTGACCTGCACGAACGCAGGCAGGCTAAACAACGATGTGTGTGAGACTCCTGCTGCATGAGTGACCTCGGGAGCCTGGTTAGTGGACATTAGCTGGCTTCCAGGTCAGAACGGGCCCTTCTGGTCTGGACGCCAAGAGCTGTAAGTCTTGCCTTACATCCCCTCCTGCTCCAGGCTGGGCTGTACCCCCGGAATGGAATCTGGGAGGGAGGCAAACAAACACAGCCCAGACTCCTTGACGATGCAAAGACGTGATAACGCAGAAATGCAGCTCACTCCAAACTGCACGTAGGCAAACAAATGTTTAACTT
>NW_027711490.1:0-331 GCF_054177405.1 Leptonychotes weddellii | reverse complement strand
GCAGTTTGAAAAATGCCTGGGGCATAAGGGAGGGACGTTTGTTTGCTAGGCTCATAGTGTATGCCGGAGGGGCAGGGATCTTTAGTAGACTTCTCCGGGAACAAAGGAGCCGGCCTGTGCCATTTCCCTCGCTTGTACCCCAGGCTAGGCACACAGACACCTGTGGGGACCAGCACAGCACCAACACTTTTTTTTTTTTTTTAAAGATTTTATTTATTTATTTGACAGAGACAGAGATAGCGAGAGCAGGAACACAAGCCCCGGGAGTGGGAGAGGGAGAGCAGGCTTCCCGCCGAGGAGGGAACCCGATGTGGGACTCGATCCCAGGACC
>NW_027711489.1:0-331 GCF_054177405.1 Leptonychotes weddellii | reverse complement strand
TGATGGGTATTAAGGAGGGCATGTACTGCATGGAGCACTGGGTTTTATACGAAAACAATGATTTGTGGATCACTACATCAAAAACTAATGATATATTGTATGGTGACTAACATAACATAATAAAATAAAATTAAAAAAAAAAAAAAAGAAAGCCAGTGTATCTCCTGGGGTGGTTCAAGCTCAGGTCAGCCTCTTACTTAAGTGGGACTTATGCTGGACCTTAAGGATGCATCATATTCACATAAACAGGAACAGAAGAGTAGATTTCCAGTCACTCCTTCAAAACCTACATGTTCATTGACATCTCCAGCCTTCACAGGGGCAGGTCCTC
>NW_027711488.1:0-331 GCF_054177405.1 Leptonychotes weddellii | reverse complement strand
TTGAATGTTAACCCTTTACCCGATATATGGTGTGCAAATATTGTCTCCCATTTCATAGGTTGCCTTTTCATTTTGTTGATTTTTTTCTTGCTGTGCAGATTTTTAGTTTGATGTAATTCTACTTGTTGATTTTTTACAAATAAATATTTTTACATTCACTGTTCTTATTTCATTTCTTCCTACTTAGGCTTCATAATGGCTCATTCTTTTTTTTTTTTTTTTAAAGATTTTATTTATTTATTTGAGAGAGCGAGAATGAGAGAGAGTACATGAGAGGGGGGAGGGTCAGAGGGAGAAGCAGGCTCCTCGCTGAGCAGGGAGCCCGATGCGG
>NW_027711487.1:0-331 GCF_054177405.1 Leptonychotes weddellii | reverse complement strand
GCGCCTGGGTGGCTCAGTTGGTTAAGCGACTGCCTTCGGCTCAGGTCATGATCCTGGAGTCCCGGGATCGAGTCCCGCATCGGGCTCCCTGCTCAGCAGGGAGTCTGCTTCTCCCTCTGACCCTCCCCCCTCTCATGCTCTCTCTATCTCATTCTCTCTCTCAAATAAATAAATAAAATCTTTAAAAAAAAAAAAAGAACCTATTTTTGAATCATTCCTACCATTTGAAATTTGTTGAGATTTGCTTATGGGTTAGTACATGGTCAATGTTGATAAATGTTTCATGCATGCTTGAAATGAATCTGTTTCCCACTGATATGAAGTGCAGGTC
>NW_027711486.1:0-331 GCF_054177405.1 Leptonychotes weddellii | reverse complement strand
AACTTAAAAATGCCTCAGAATCAGGATGCCTGGGTGGCTCAGTCAATTAAGCATCTGACTCTTGGTCTCAAGCTCATGTCTTAATCTCAGGGTCATGAGTTTAAGCCCCATGTTGAAAAAAACCCCTACTTTAAAAAAAAAAAAGCCTCTGAATCTATTTGGCGTGGGGATGGGGTGAGGATGGAACTATGGCTGGGAAAGACTTTCAGACCTGTCTGCCCTTGAAAAGCATGACATTTAAATCCATATCTAAAATGGGAGATTTTGTTTAATGTCACAAAAACACCATTTTTATTTTTCTATATTAACTCCTGTTGGTCTACTGTAAGTG
>NW_027711485.1:0-331 GCF_054177405.1 Leptonychotes weddellii | reverse complement strand
TTTTTTAAAGATTTTATTTATTTATTTGAGACAGAGAGAATGAGAGAGACAGAGAGCACATGAGAGGGGGGAGGGTCAGAGGGAGAAGCAGACTCCCTGCCGAGCAGGGAGCCCGATGCGGGACTCGATCCCGGGACTCCAGGATCATGACCTGAGCCGAAGGCAGTCGCTTAACCAACTGAGCCACCCAGGCGCCCCGATCTCGGGGTTTTAAGTTCAAGCCCCACATTGGGTGTAGAGATTACTCAAAAATAAAAAAATCTTGGGGCACCTGGGTGGTTCAGTCGGTTAAGCCTCTGCCTTCAGTTCAGGTCCTGATCTCATGGTTCTG
>NW_027711484.1:0-331 GCF_054177405.1 Leptonychotes weddellii | reverse complement strand
CCCCTACAGTTAAGTATTTTTGAGGAATAAATATTTCTGTATTTACTTCCAGATCAAATGATTCAAACAAACTTCCTTTTCAGGGAAAATTGAAGACCAGGTATTGTTGAGGACTCTCCCACTGAAACAATGGTGTGTGTGTGTGTGTGTGTGTGAAATAATGTATTTTTAATGCAGCATAAAGTATTAAAACATTATTTAAAATATACTAACAACTTAACCAAAAGAAAAAGAAGTTTCACATAGTTTAACCCCTCTTCCCTCCTTAAAAAAAGGAAAAGCCTAAATATGAACAGGAAAGAGTAACAATAAATGCAAATATTCTACAAGG
>NW_027711483.1:0-331 GCF_054177405.1 Leptonychotes weddellii | reverse complement strand
AGAAACTCGGGGGGGACTTCATTCCTGTAAAGGACAGTTGGTCTTTTTCTTTTCCCACGCTCTTTAAATGTGAAGATTCCAACAGGCAAAGAAACGCTTGATTGAGATCATTAGAAAAATCATAAGTGCTTCCGGGTATTATAAAAGTCTGATGAATCACTGACCTCTACCTCTGAAACCAATATACATTATATGTTAATTAATTGAATTTAAATTTTAAAAATTAAATAAATAATAGAATGCATAAATAAATCTTTAAAAAAAAGAAAAATCTTAAGTGCGTCTCAGTGGAAAGAGACACAAGTTTCCTTGGTCCAACCCACTTGTGCTC
>NW_027711482.1:0-5815 GCF_054177405.1 Leptonychotes weddellii | reverse complement strand
GACAGATGAATGGATAAAGAAGATGTGGTATATATATACAATGGAATATTATGCAGCCATCAGAAGGAATGAAATCTTGCCATTTGCAACAACACAGATAAAACTGGAAGGTATTATGCTGAGTGAAATAAGTCAATCCGAGAAAGAAGTGTATCATATGTTGTCACTGATACAAAGAATTTGAGAAACAAGACAGTGGAGCATAGGGGAAGGGAGAAAAAATGAAACAAGATGAAACCGGAGAGGCAGCAAACATAAGAGGCTCTTAATCTCAGGAAACAAACTGAGGGTTGCCGGAGTGGAGGGGGATGGGAGGGATGGGGGTGCTGGGTGATGGATATTGAGGAGGGTAGGTACTCTGGTGAGCGCTGTGAATTGTGTAAGACTGATGAATCACAGACCTGTACCTCTGAAACAAATAATACATTATATGTTTAAAAAAAGAAAAAGAAGAAGAAGGCAGTAGGAAGGGAAAAATGAAGGGGGGATAATTGGAGCGGGAGATGAACCATGAGAGACTATGGACTCTGAGAAATAATCTGAAGGTTTTAGAGGGGAGGGGGATGGGGGGGATGGGTTAGCTCGGTGATGGGTATTAAGGAGGGCACGTATTGCATGAAGCACTAAGTGTTATAGATGGAAGAGTACACCAAAAGCTAATGATGTAATGTATGGTGACTAACATAAAATAAATTTAAAAAAAAAAAAACATAAAAAGCATAAGAAAAAACAAAGTAACCCTAATAAATATGCCTGATTCAAGAGTAGAATGACTTCATCTTAAATTCTGAAGGGACCTTGGAGGTTCCTTTAATGCTCCACACCAATGTAACAGTACTCTGAGATAAAATCACTCATTTATTCTCTGTTTTATGTATTTCTAACTAAGAAGTACTCACTAGCTCCCAAAGGGGGATCATTCTATTTTTTGCAATCTGAAAAGAATCAGACTTAAAATGCTTCTATAAAGGAAATATTCCAATTAAAAACACTATCACAGGTTCTTTTTTTGCAAAGAACATAATGATTCTAGTGAAAGAGATATATAAGAGAAAAAAAGAGTTTAAACAATACAATTTAGAGTTAAAAGTAAAAGAGAATTTCATATTGTGACCAGATGTTTAGATACAAGGGATGAATGCAACTTTGTTATTTTTATCCCCCTTCCATTCTCTTTTTCTTTTTCCAAGATCAAATGGTTTGCCACTGGGTCCACTGTAAACATAAAATAGCAGTCATTTAAATCATCTTCTTATAAATTTGTAAGAGTCTTAATAACCAAGAAATTATTTACAAATACATAATAAGTCATGTGACTGTTCGCCTTTTACAGATTAAATACATTTTCACATCTTTTTGTCCCTCCCACAAAACAAGAAGTATAGTGAGACATCACAAGCTCAGGGCACTTCTCCTTAATATGTACTACAAAGGCCTAATTCTGATATATCAACCAGACCCCAAACTTCAAGTCCACATCAATAATTCAGTACTCTGAGCAGTATATATGCAGTAAATTTAAGCAGAGATGAAGTGGCTGACATTCTAAGAAAATACCAATGTCAACACGTGTCCAGGTCACCACATCTGAAGCATTCACTCTCTTAACCAAGAGGAAAGGCATTAGAAAAGAACAAAAGCAAACAAATGAAAAACCTACTAATGAAAACCAACTTGTCCAAATATTAAATGACTATAAAAGATCTCAAACACACAGTACTTGCATATATGTAATACTAAGTAACAGCTCTTAATACTGCATAAATTTTGCAGTCAAAAATTTTATTAGTTATAGAAGGATGTTTTGTGCCTCCTCTCAAAGCCATGCTTCTTATAAACCCTGAATCTTAAAATCATGATATGCACTACTGTTGTCCCTTAGAATAAGCAAGGGTTAGGCCCTTAGCAGGTACTAAGTGAATGTTCATTCAACAAAGAAATGAATGAGCACAGACTGAAATCATCATATAGTAAAGAAAAAAACCAAGAACTCATTGGAATGTGTGTACACAGTAAACATGGAGCATTGAGAGGAACCTTTAGTGAGAAAATTGAGGCACAGCTTTTATAAGGCCAGCTTTAGAAGATGAAATCTGGGATGTAGAGATACAACACTTTCCACAGGACTTGTCACTCTTCCATGGCTTGAGTAAGTTCCTCAACCTTTCCCCCACACACCTGGCCCCTATGGGTTGGTGTCTCTGTATCTGGTGCTTATAGCCAGAGCTGGGGCAGATCATTTTACTAATCTGAGTCATTCAGCTTACCATTTACTGTGAGGATGAGAGTATATGGTAAACCATAAAACAACAGACAAAAATAAATAAATAAATAATAAATAAATAAATAATAAATAAATAAAAGTAAATGTATCACCTCCATTATCAATACTACCACTAGTAAAAATATTTGCTGTATTAGTTTCCTAGGGTTGCTGTAACAAATCACCACAAACTTGGTGGCTTAAAACAATAGAAATTTATTCTGTCACAGTTCTGGAGGCCAGGAGTCTGAAATCAAGATGTCAGCAGGGCTGTGCTCCTTCAGAAGGCTCTGGGAAAAATCCTTCCTTGCTTCATCCAGCTTTTAGTGACTCCAGGCATTCCTTCGCTTGGAGTGACATCACTCCAACCTCTGTCTCTATCTTCACATGGTCTTCTCCTCTTTGTGTACCTGTCTTTCAAATCCCCCCCTGACTTTAACCCCACCCGAATCTAGGATGATCTCACCTTGAGATCCCTAACTTAATTACATTTGCAAAGACACTTTCTGCAAACAAGGTCACCTTCACAGGTTCCAGAGGACAAATCTTTTTTGTGGACACAACATTCAACTCACTACACCTTCCCATCACTCCTGCTCCCACCTTCCCTGCCTTCAAAGTACAAGTGGAAAATAAAATGATTTCCAGAGTTTTTCATATGCTTTTAGCTAACTGCTTTGTATTCTTGGGAAAATAAAAGGAGAAAATAACAAAAAAGCAATTGGAGAAAATACCTTGCCAGGCAAGTGTATGTGATGATTATTATATTATTAGCAACCTTTTGCTACTGGGATACACAAGTTTGTTTCACTAAAACATGATATTTGTAAGAGTTAAATGAAGCACAGTCTGCTTGTTTGAACAATTATTCTCTTACTTTGGATTTAATAATTAACATTCTGTTATATACGGAATAAATGAGAATATTAAACACACACTGAAAAACTGAAGATAAATTATATTTCAGTGCACTTAATCAGGTTGGAAGGTGGAAGGATACCAGTATTTAAACCAATGCTGTAACATCAAAATGTACTTAGCTAACTAGAGCTAATATTTTTAATGTAAGGTTTCAACACTTATGCTGCTCGGAGTAAGTATCAAAATAAATCCTGCAGGTGAGAACATCTATTTTTAGAGCTATTAAAACCAGTTTTCTTTTGCCAGTATATCTAAGTATAACCAGTGTGCAGGGGAACAATTCACTATAATACATATTCAAAACACACAGTTCTTAAAATGACCCCTTTTGAGACCTAAGTAAAAAAAAAAATATGGAAGTGCTTCCTTCTCCTTTTTGACAAGACAATCCCGATAGTTTTGCAGGCTCTCTGACATTTCTGCCCTTTATACTGTTGGACATAAAGGAATGTGGTAGTTGCTATTGATCCTCAGCCCATATCCCCCAAGCTCATCACTTCCAGAGACTTCTAATTTCTATTGATATCTTTGCCTGAGCTTCCCCATAAACTGCAAAAAGCCACATCACAAGGGGCTTTTTGGGATATTAATATGTTCTCCTGATTTTCTCAACAGATGACTAACAAAAATTGGGGTATGAATACCCCAGTTCCCTTACTCCTCATGTAGGATGACTCACAGTCTAATTCTACACCATTTTCTAAAATGTCCTTGTGGAATTAAGCTTCTGTCCCCAATAGCTGGGACTGGTTTCATATGGCATCCCTTCAGCTGCCTTCCCTTCCCCTCCCTGCTTTCCTGTATCACCTTCTACTCTTCCCTACCTTCCATATAAACTACTTGCACTCAACTCTTTTAGAGTTTGCTTCTAAGGTAATACAACCTAAAACAGAGAACAAGAAATAACATTACCCTTCAAAAAAAAAAAAAAGAAAGAAAGAAAAACTTCTTTGCTTTAAAATGACCTCACAGGCTAATCTTTCTGAAACTACTGCCACATGCTAAATTATCAATGTAGTAACATTAAAAATAAGAAATCAAAATTGTATAGGATGGAGGCAGGTACTGCTCACTAACAAAAAGGCATGCTTTAGCCCCTTTTTCCCTCACTAGAATCCCAATTTCATTCAAGTGTTGAATGGCTACATGCCTCTGGGTAACTAAACTCCTCCAAAGGTCTAGGCAGCAAACCTTGATTAGTCCAACCAATCATGTTCATTTAATTCCCATTTTCACTGACTGTTCAGGAATGAGCAGGAAATGTATTTCTGGTTGATGGGACCAGGCCAGGAGAAGTTATAAAGCTTCTGAAAGTGTTTACCTCAATGTTTAAAGAGGACATAAAGAGGAGCCTTTACACACTGTGTAAGGAGGTGGTCTAGAAATTGTGGTAACCATATCATGAGCATGAAGTGACAAGCCTGAAGACAAATGTCAGCATGGTAAGTGTGACAGGGCAGAAAAAGAAAAGGAGAATTAGATCTTTGATCTCTATGAAAAACTGAATCAACTAAATCTGAAACAGTCATATCTATGGAGCTGTGATGTGAGATAACAAATCTTATTCTTTAATCTTTTGGATCTCCTGTTACTTACAACCTAAAACCAAAGTGTGTGCAGTGTGCAAAATGCTTTCACACAGAGTATGTGAACTCTCTAGATAAAGGCAACCTAGCTAGTAATTCCTGTAGTGGACTCTCAGCCACAACTGCATTGCATGTTCTTTCCTGAGCAGTCACTGAAAATGGAAGTGAATAAACATAATAGGTTACCAGGACGGAGCAAGATGGCGGAGGAGTAGGAGACCTGGATTTCGTCTGGTCTCAGGAATTCAGCAGCATAGGGATCAAACCATTCTGAACACCTACAAACTCAACAGGAGATCGAAGAAAAGAATAGCAACAACTCTCTGAACAGAAAAGCGACCACTTTCTGGAAGGTAGGACATGTGGAGAAGTGAATCCGAGGTGATATTCGGGAGGATAGACGGCGGGGGAGGGGGCCTCCGTCGGCCGCTTCTGGCAAGTGATAGAGCCACAGAGCACAAAATGGGAACTTTTAGAAGTCTGCTCTGCTGAGGGACGTCAATCCTGTGGCTAAGCTGGGAGTGGAACACTCGTGGGACAGTGTGGTCTCAGGACCCCTGAGGGTCACAGAAAGTCCGGGGGTGCCTGAGTGCAGCAGAGATCCCAGGTATCAGAGCAGGGAAGGCGGCTACAGAGACAGAGCCGAGGAGTGGGCTCTCACTCGGGGTTGCCATAAACCGTGATCTGAGGCATAGTCAGGCCACTGCTCCTCCAGCAGGGACCCAGCAAGTGGCAGATCAGGGGAGACTCCCCACCCTCCCCCAGGAGGAGCGGCACGGGAGCGCACCACTGGGATCTCCTGGGTTTGGAGACTCCACATGGGGTCATGGGCCAGAGAAAGAAACACTCGGTCACAGGCCGGGTGAGCACAGAGTGCGGCCAGAGACCAGGGGGACGGGAGTAAAAGACTGCTTTTCTCTGGGGGCGCACTGAGGAGTAGGGCCCTGAGTTCTTGGCTCCTCCGGGGCAGAGACTGGGAGGCTGACATTTTCACTCTCATCCTCCAAAGCTGTACGGAAAGCTTGCAGGGAACAAAAGCTCCCAA
>NW_027711481.1:0-331 GCF_054177405.1 Leptonychotes weddellii | reverse complement strand
TAAGCGTCTGCCTTCAGCTCAGGTCATGATCCCAAGGTCCTGGGATCAAGCCCCGCATCGGGCTCCCTGCTGGGCCGGAAGCCTGCTTCTCCCTCTCCCACTCCCCCTGCTTGTGTTCCCTCTCTCGCTGTCTCTCTCTCTGTCAAATAAATTTTTTTAAAAATCTAAAAAAATAATAATTAAAAAAAAAAGAATATGATAATCTGTGCTCTTCTGCTGCTATAAAAACCAAGTAAGAAAAGGTACCCAAAAAAGCCAACTGCCCTCTGCTGTTGGAATGCCCAGGATTACTATGAGTTTCCACATCAGTAAAATGGAACTGGTAACAATT
>NW_027711480.1:0-331 GCF_054177405.1 Leptonychotes weddellii | reverse complement strand
CATATGAATGAATCCAACATCAATGGGGCCAAAAAATCTGTTTTCTCCATGAAAGCTGAGAGAGATGGGAAGTGAATACTTGTTGAACAATAATCTAATTTACCATAGGCCTTCACATAAATAAATATCTATATCCTTCCTATACTCAAAATACACTCAGTCTTATTCCAAGAGCCCCAAAGTCTTATCAAATCATGGCGTAAGGCATGAAGAACAGGATTTCATGATCTATATCAAAGCTGGTGTGGCTTCTCTTGATCCAGAGAACCTTGACCTAAGAAGGCAAATTGTTATCTCCCTACCATTCCATACATATCCAATATACAGTGGT
>NW_027711479.1:0-331 GCF_054177405.1 Leptonychotes weddellii | reverse complement strand
CAAAAGGTCAATTTGCTTAAAGGACTCAGTCTCAGCGTGGATGCAGGAAGGCATGAAAGCATGCTAACGGCTCTTTCATTTTTAAATCAGGCATTCTAGAATTGTATAAGCATGACCTTAAAACTTGAAAATGGGTTTCTGCCAAAAGATCTTTGCGGAGGTATTTTATGTTCTTGGAACAGTGGTAGACATCGTGGCTCTATATTATGAGCTTTTTAATACCTTCTAAGTCAGAAGGTACGCAGCCACTTTTGTAATTTTTTTAAAGACTTATTTGTTTTAGAGAGAGAGAGAGATTGATAGAGAGAGAGAGTGCAGACACGAGTGGGAG
>NW_027711478.1:0-331 GCF_054177405.1 Leptonychotes weddellii | reverse complement strand
AGAAACTCGGGGGGGACTTCATTCCTGTAAAGGACAGTTGGTCTTTTTCTTTTCCCACGCTCTTTAAATGTGAAGATTCCAACAGGCAAAGAAACGCTTGATTGAGATCATTAGAAAAATCATAAGTGCTTCCGGGTATTATAAAAGTCTGATGAATCACTGACCTCTACCTCTGAAACCAATATACATTATATGTTAAATAATTGAATTTAAATTTTAAAAATTAAATAAATAATAGAATGCATAAATAAATCTTTAAAAAAAAGAAAAATCTTAAGTGCGTCTCAGTGGAAAGAGACACAAGTTTCCTTGGTCCAACCCACTTGTGCTC
>NW_027711477.1:0-331 GCF_054177405.1 Leptonychotes weddellii | reverse complement strand
GGTAGAGTAATAGCTGCCTTGCTGTGACATTATACAGTGTGTGTGAGAGCACAGGATAGAAGCTGAAGAAATGTCGGTCTCCTTCTCATCTTCCTTTCTGTTCTTCCCCATCTATCCCTCCTTCCTTCCCTCCCTCCCTCCCTCCTTCCTTTCCTTCCTTCCTTCTCTCTCCTTCCTTTCCTTCCTTCCTTCCTTCTTCCTTCCTCCCTCCCTCTCTTCCTTTTCCTCCCTCCCTCCCTCCTTCCTTCCTTCTTTCCCTTCTTCTTTCCTTCCTTCCCCTTCCTTCCTTCCTTCCTTCTTCCTTCCTCCCTCCCTCCATTCCTTTTCCTTT
>NW_027711476.1:0-331 GCF_054177405.1 Leptonychotes weddellii | reverse complement strand
TGTGTCATCTTTCTTTTCTGATATTAACTTGGGTTTTCCTTTTTTCTTTTCTTTCTGTTGTTAATCAAACTAGCTTGAGGGTTATCAGTTGTACTGAATTTTATTTCCAAATAACTCACTTTTGCTGTGTTTGAAATTCGTTTTCTTTGTCCATTTTCTATTTTATTGATTTCTGCCCTTATTTTTATTTTCTTATTTCTTACATTGAGTTTAATTTGTTTTTCCTTTTCTGACTTCTTAAGTTGTAAACTTAGATAACTGACTTAAACTTTACTTTTTCTCTACCATAAAATTTAAAGGCTATCCATTTCCCCACTATGCTAGATATATA
>NW_027711475.1:0-331 GCF_054177405.1 Leptonychotes weddellii | reverse complement strand
TACATATTGGATATTAACCCTTTATCCGGTATGTCATTTATAAATATCTTCCTTCATTCAGTAGATTGCCTGTTTGTTTTGTTGGTGGTTTCCTTCACTGTGTAAAAGCTTTTTATTTTGGTGTAGTCCCAATTGTGTATTTTTGCTTTTCTTGCCCTTGCCTGAGGAGACAGATCCAAAAACATGTTGCTAATAAGACTGATGCCTAAGAGATTTCTTTTTCTTTTAAGAGTTTTATGGTTTCTACCTATGTTTTCTTTTAAGAAACTAACTATATTTTCTTTCAGTTTTATGGTTTCAGATCTTACATTTAGGTCTTTTTTTTTTTTTT
>NW_027711474.1:0-331 GCF_054177405.1 Leptonychotes weddellii | reverse complement strand
GGAGATGGCTTCCACTTCTTCCCAAGATGGCTCTCATAGCCTGAGCTGCACCTCCTTGGTCCTTCTCCATCTCTGTTTTATGTGTTTTTTGGTTTTTTTTTAAGATTTTATTTATTTATTTGACAGAGAAAAACATAGCGAGAGAGGGAACACAAGCAGGGGGAGGGGGAGAGGGAGAAGCAGGCTTTCCTGCTGAGCAGGGAGCCTGATGCGGGGCTCGATCCCAGGACCCTGGGATCATGACCTGAGTCGAAGGCAGACGCTTAACGACTGAGCCACCCAGGCGCCCTGTTTTATGTGTTTTTGTTGTCTCTTCTCAGACAGAATTAAG
>NW_027711473.1:0-331 GCF_054177405.1 Leptonychotes weddellii | reverse complement strand
CTGCGCCACGCGCCCCCCGACCTCCGGCTCCGGCGGGTGGCGCAGCGGCTGGCGGCCGGCGGCCCGGGGCGGGGGCGGAGGCGGCGCTGGCTGGAGGTGGCGCCGCGCGGGTGGCGGCGGGCGCTCGTGCTGCTCGGCGGCGCGCTGCTCCTCGGCCTGCTGCTCTGGCGCCTCAGACCCAAGGCCTTGCGGGAGGTCAGTCCCGACTGACGGTCCAAGGAGGACTTGGGCCCGTCGACTGAGGGTCACTTCGCCGCTCGTGCGGTGTGCCTTCGGGGCCCACAGGCTCTTCTTTCCTCCTTCCCTGGCGGGGATCAGCTAGGCAGCGTCC
>NW_027711472.1:0-5816 GCF_054177405.1 Leptonychotes weddellii | reverse complement strand
CACCCTTCAGGCTGTTTTGCTTTGAGTCCTAAATGTGTCTGAACACTGCTCTTCCAGGCTCCATCACCTCACACGTCTTGTAAGGAGACAAAGCTTTCATGAGTTATCTGGGTGCAGGCGGATGGCCCTGAGGTGTTCCCACACTCCCTCCAGACTCCATCCCTGATGCCTCAGTCCCTGCCTGACTTCCTATAGAAATTTCAGTGACCTCCTTTCCTCCCCACGTAATGGGAAAATAGAGTAATTTATGTAAGTAATTTGTGTAATAATGTGTGCATTTGTGTAAGTTAGGGCTTGGAATTAGTCACATGCCTTGTATCCACAACAGCTTGCTCTCACAACCTGGCTTCCCCAGACACTTCCACGTCTCTGCCTACCCTAATCCCTGCCTCTCACACATGTGCAGTACACACCCTGTCAGCACATAGAGGGCAGCCGCAGTCATCCAGGCTGGTGGAATTCTGGGGGATCCCAAACCATCTGCATAGCCTCTAGGGTGTCTCATGGACGTCTGGGTGGCTTAGTCGGTTAAGCGTCTGCCTTCAGTCCAGGTCATGATCCCAGCGTCCTGGGAACAAGTCCCACATCGAAACCTTGCTCAGCAGGGAGCCTGCTGCTCCCCCTGCTGTCTCTCTCTCTCTGACAAATAAATAAATAAAATCTTAAAACAAAACAAAATAACTCCCAGGTGTCTCCTTAGTAAAGGCTGTCAGGGCAGGCTCCATACTAACTAGGCAGTCCAGACTCCTGCAGCTTTACCTTCAGGGCAAACATGTAGGCACATTTATGTAGATTAGGGCTTGGGATTAGGCAGATGCCCTGCACCCCCAACCTGTTCCTGTGCCCACGCCTCTTCCTATAACTGCCCTGTTCCAGGTCCCTGGCTTTTCCCTGATTTGTGCCACCTGTTCCTATATACAGTCTGCACTGTGTCAGCTGGTTTTGGCTGTCAAAGCCCTCCAGTCCTGTTGGGTTTGGGCCATTGCCCAAAACCTGCATAGCCTCCAGAGTAGAGAATGTCCACTCCCCCAAAATCTTTTTGAGATGACAGCTTTAAACTAGCAACAGATAATCCTCATTTGGACTAGCTGCCTGATGGGGTCCCTGGCTTCTCCAGCAATCAAAACTTCCAGGGGTCTCTTCTTGGAGGCTACCCCAGCCAGTGAGTGTGGCCCCACCCTGGCGAGGCATTTCAGATTCCTCTAGTTCTGTCTTCAGGAGGAATATGTGCGTATGTGGAGGATAAGGTTTAGAATTAAGAAGATGAGGGTACTCCCAATAGCCCCCTCCTGTTAACCAGCCTCTCCTAACATTGTCCTATTCCAGAATCCTGGCTCTCCTTACCTGTGTGCGTGTACCCTATTAACATGCTATGGGCTACAGGGGCCCTCCAAGCCAGTGGAGCTCTGGCAGGACCCCAACCACCTGAATGAATTAGGCACATGCCTTGTACCCCCAGTAGCCCGCACCTGTGATCTGGCCTCTCCAGACACTTACCCTGTTCTAGGTCCCTGGCCAGTCTGACCTGTGCCCCTCATGTCCATGCAGCAGGCATCCTGTGGGCTCACTGAGGGCAGCTGGGGCTCTGCAGGCCCATGGAGCTTGGGTCTTCCTGAACTACCTGCATCGCCTCCAGGGAAAAGGGAGCCTAACTCCCCAAAATCTTTCTGAGGCGGCAGCTTTAACCTGGCCGCATTCAGTCCCCATTTGGCCTGGCTGCCTGATGGGGTCCCTGGCCTACTAGTTATCAAGGCTCTCAGCTTTCTCTTACCGGAGGGTACCTTTGCAGACCTCCAGGCCCCATCCTAGAAAGGCAGGCCAGACTCCTCCAGCTTTACTCTTGGGGGAGTACAGGCATACCTTGTTTTATTGCATTTCACAATTATTGTGTATTTTACAAATTGAAGGTTTGTGGCAACCTTGTGTTATTAAAGAAGTGTATCAACACCATTTCCCAATAGCATTTGCTCACTTTGTGTTTCCTTGTCACGTTTTGTTAATTTTCACAACATTTCAAACTTTTTCATTATTATATTTGTTATGGGGATCTGTGATCGATGATTATGACTCTGAAAGCTCAGATTATGGTTAACCTTTTTTGGCAGTAAAATATTTTTAGATTAAGTTATATACATTGTGTAAGACATAATGCTATTGCACACTTAATAGACTGACTACAGTACAGTGTAAACGAAACTTTTAAATGCACTGGGAAATAAAAAAATTCATTTGATTTGCATTGAGATATTCACTCTATTGCAGTGATCTGCTACCAAACCCACAACATCTCTGAGGTATGCCTGTATACACATGTAGACACATATAGATAGCCTAATTCTCTTTCGATCCTAATTTTTAAATATATCCTAACTATATACACATATTTTTATTTTATCTATACATACTCTAAATTTATTTGTATATATCTGATATAGATTTGATAATCCTAATTTATATATCTCCTAAATTTGTATATATTTATATATCTATATATCTATACTTATTTTATACATATCTTAATTATATGCACACACCCAAGTGGTCCTAAATTTAAAGTCTGGCAAGTAATAAGAATGGAGAAAGGGTTTGTTTGGACACAGGAGTGTGTTGCTGTTGGTCCTTCACAGTTGCCATATCATACACACAAAAAAGCCACACTGAAACAGATCAGAGGAAAAATCCTATTTACTGCAGAGCATCATCTGCTATGCTGGGTTTATGGGAATTTCTGTGATCACACTGCTACTTATGTTTCCATGTGGCACTGTGGCTGGATATGGTAAGGTGATGTGGCTGCATGTTACCCCAGAAATGCTTATGGTCACTCGTTTATTCTTCCAACAAACATTTATTTTAAATGCTTACCAGGATGCCTGAAGAGCACAATGATTCCCAGTCCCGAGCCTTCGTGGGGGCTAACAGCTCTGTCCCCAGGGCAAGGAACAGAAACATGAGAAATAGACTGAGGCTGGGAAGGGGAGTTAGAGAGTAAATGTCCCACCTAACTGGGCCAGCAACTGCTCAGTTCTTGACAGTTCAAGGGAATTGGGGGCGAGTACCTTTTTAAGAGAAGTCAGAAATTCAAATTTTAGTGTCAAATCCCTGATTTTTAAATAAACATGAATTTAAATGCTTTTCTAGATACTATGAGTCAATAGTGCACATCTGTAGGCTGTCAGGGGCCCACATCCTGATATTTTGATCCTTTGGTTTGTACTTTATTTCTTTTGCCTTTTATAGTGGGATCTCAGGAGGTGGGGCTGGTAATGCTGGTACCTATGGATGCAACGGTGAGTGAAAACAGGAATGGCTCTACCTTCGGTCTCATGGGAGATACAGACAATGATTAAAAAAAAAAATCCACTAATGAGTGAATAGTTGCAAATGGAGATGAATATTCTAAAGGTGATCAACTCTATTCTAGAAGAACTTCTGAAAAGGAAACTGACCTTAACTAGGGAGTCAGCAAAGACTTCCTTCAGATAGAGGGACTTCCTTATACAGTGGTTCTATGACCAGACAAAAAAAATAGGAGAGGACTGGTGTGGCTGGAGCAGAGAGAATGAGAAAGGTAAGATGCACAAAGAGGCTAGGGAGGTGGGTGGTTAGGGACCAGACCATATAGGGCCTTGTTGGCCATGTGAAGATTTGGATTCTATCTCAACCCTCAGTACACCATTATGGATCACCACACCCAATTTTAGTTTCTCACTTGCTTTATAGCAAGATGCTTAACATCTAAGCAACTTTAGGAGATCTTTCTACATGTTAAAATGTTTTGCTATTTCATCATTCAATGAATTATTTCAACATTACTAAATAATTCTAACCTATGCTTAAAAAATACTAAGAACAGGGAAATAGGAGATGGAATGCCTAATTGATGAAATGATAATGAAATTAATCATTACATGACATCACTCTTCAGTTTTCTCACTGCATTACTTGAAGAAGTGCATCATTTCTCAAAAAAGGTATAAGAAGAAGTCTGGAGAGGGCGCCTGGGTGGCTCAGTTGGTTAAGCGACTGCCTTCGGCTCAGGTCATGATCCTGGAGTCCCTGGATCGAGTCCCGCATCGGGCTCCCTGCTCGGCAGGGAGTCTGCTTCTCCCTCTGACCCTCCCCCCTCTCATGTGCTCTCTCTCATTCTCTTTCTCTCAAATAAATAAATAAAATCTTTAAAAAAAAAAAAAAGAAGAAGTCTGGAGAAACCATCTTTGTAGGGTAGTTTTAGTGTTTTTTAAAAAATGTTTTTATTTTGAGATAATTGTAAATTAACGTGCCATTGTAAGAAATAATACAGATAAACTAGAACAAATAATGCTAAAATTTGTATGGAATCACAAAAGATTCCAAACAGCCAAAGCAGTTTTGAGAAAGAAGAACAAAGCTGGAGGTATCACAATTCCAGAATTCAAAGTATACTATAAAACCACAGTAATCGGGCACCTGGGTGGCTCAGTTGTTAAGTGTCTGCCTTCGGCTCGGGTCATGGTCTCAGGGTCCTGGGATTGAGCCCTGCATCGGGCTCCCTGCTCCGCGGGAAGCCTGCTTCTCCCTCTCCCACTTCCCCTGCTTGTGTTCCCTCTCTCGCTGTGTCTCTCTCTGTCAAATAAATTTTAAAAAGTCTTTAAAAAAAACCCCACAGTGGTAGGAAGGAAAGATGGCGGAGGAGTAGGGGACTCTATTTCAATTGGTCCCTGGAATTGAGCTGGATATCTACCAGACCACTCTGAGCACCCACGAGACCAACCTGAGATGTAAGAAGATCTGGATCTCTACAAACAGAATATCGCAGGCGGTTGGTTTCAAGGTACGAATTGGGGAGCTGTGATTCCGTGGGCAGATATCGGAGGATAAACGGCAGCAGGAGGGTGCCTGGCCGTGGGGATCCTACACCGCTGGTGAGCGACAGCCTCGCGCGCTGGGGACGGGCACAGACTCGCAGACTGGTAGTGGTGGGGAAAGGACTTTAGGGCAGCCCCCGGGGCAGAAACCCGGAGCAGCGGAGTCACTCGTGCATGAACTGGGAGCGGCTGGCGGTTTTAGAAGCACAAAGGGCAGAGATGCACCCCAACCTGGAGGCAGGACTGGGAGCACTGCGGAGGGGCGCACAACCCAGGCTGCTGCAGTTTATAGCAGCACGGACAGAAACGGAGACAGTGGGGCCTGGAGAGCTCACTGAAGAACAGACTGAGGTCTCTGCTCTGAGGCAGAGGGTTGGAAATGGTCTCTTCTGCTCTGACTTGCGGAAGAGATGCGGAAAGCCACCAGGGAAAGGTGCCAGAGAACAAAAGCTCCAAAGACTGATTCCCACTGAGCCCATCCCCTGCCACAGGGGCGCAGGGCAACTCCGCCCAAACGGGGTTGCCTGAGTAACAGCGCAGCAGGCCCCTCCCCCAGAAGACAGGCTGGGAAAATGAGAGGCCAGGAACCCTAAGGTCCCTAGAAAACAGGTGCATCTTGTTTGGGTTCTGGTCAATAATTTGGACTCTATACATTCCCTCAAACACCCATCAACAGAGAAAAGACTCAGAGATTATGACTTACGCTGCAGATTTACAAATGGATGCAGATATAACCAAGATGTCGGAGATGGAGTTCAGGCTAGCAATTGTGAAGACAATGGCTAGAATGGAGAAATCAATTAATGGTAACAGAGTCTCTAAGGGCAGAAATAAAAGCTGAATTGGCAGAACTTAAAAATGCTATCAATGAGATCCAATCCAATCTAGATAATCTAACAGCTAGGGTAAGTGAGGCAGAAGAATGAATAAGCGATCTGGAAGACAATATAATAGATAAAAAGGGAAAAG
>NW_027711471.1:0-331 GCF_054177405.1 Leptonychotes weddellii | reverse complement strand
ACAATCCTACGGGGCAGGTGCCATCATTCTCCCCATTTCACAGATGAAGAAACTGAGGCTCAGAGAGAAGTGACCTGCCTGAGGTCTCACAGCCAGTAAGTGCAAGAGCTGGGATTTGAACCCAGGTCAGCTGGCCCTAGAGTCCACACTCTAACCACCTCAGTGTGCACCAGCCCTGGGATATGGCCATGAACAAATGGCCCTGTCCCCAGTTTGTCTGCTAGCAGGTAAGAGACACCAAACACACAAACAACGCATACTTTCAAATTATGGCACTTGTGAGATAGGAAAATAAATGATTCTTCCAGAAGACAATTACTGGGAGGGGGGG
>NW_027711470.1:0-331 GCF_054177405.1 Leptonychotes weddellii | reverse complement strand
TATATACCACATATTCTTTATCCATTCATCTGTCAATGGATATCTTGGCTCTGTCCATAGTTTGGCTATTGCGGACATTGTTGCTATACACATTAGGATGCACGTACCCCTTCGCATCACTACATTTGTATCTTTGGGAAATACCCAGTAGTGCAATGGCTGGGTTGTAGGGTAGCTCTATTTTCAACTTTTTGAGGAACCTCCATACTGTTTTCAAGAGTGGCTGCACCAACTTGCATTCCCACTAACACTGTACGAAGGTTCCCCTTTCCCCACATCCTTGCCAACATCTGTCATTTCCTGACTTGTTAATTTTAGCCATTCTGACTGG
>NW_027711469.1:0-331 GCF_054177405.1 Leptonychotes weddellii | reverse complement strand
CTCACTTGTACCACTCCCTTGCTTTCTGCACTCTAGCCATAGAGGCCACTTTGAGTTTCTCAGATGTCCCCAAATCTTCCCTCTTAAGGCTAATTGCACATGCTCTTCCCTTTGCCTGAAAGTAACCCCCCCAACCTTTGGCTATTAACCCTGTCTTGGCCTTCAGTTCTCAGTCCAAGCAACACTTCCCCAAGAAAGTCTTCCAGAACTGCCTCAGCTCCCTCATGGTAGTATTTAGAGAACTCCACTTTTCCTTTGTAGCTCTCATCACAGTTTATGCATTTTGTGTCCATATTTAATTAATAACTATCTTCCCTGATAGACTATCAAT
>NW_027711468.1:0-331 GCF_054177405.1 Leptonychotes weddellii | reverse complement strand
TGTCCCGCAGAACCTTCCACCCTGACCTGCACGAACGCAGGCAGGCTAAACAACGATGTGTGTGAGACTCCTGCTGCATGAGTGACCTCGGGAGCCTGGTTAGTGGACATTAGCTGGCTTCCAGGTCAGAAGGGGCCCTTCTGGTCTGGACGCCAAGAGCTGTAAGTCTTGCCTTACATCCCCTCCTGCTCCAGGCTGGGCTGTACCCCCGGAATGGAATCTGGGAGGGAGGCAAACAAACACAGCCCAGACTCCTTGACGATGCAAAGACGTGATAACGCAGAAATGCAGCTCACTCCAAACTGCACGTAGGCAAACAAATGTTTAACTT
>NW_027711467.1:0-331 GCF_054177405.1 Leptonychotes weddellii | reverse complement strand
ATGATATTGTATTAGTTTTAGGTGCATGACATAATGATTTGGTATAGGTCTATATTGTAGAATGATTATTGTAAGTTTAGTTAACATCCATCATGGAACATACTTACAAATTTATTTTCTCTTGCGATGAGGCATTCTAAGATCTACTCTCTTAGCAACTTCAAATATAAGTTAAGGTGTTGTTAACTATACTCACTATGCAGTACATTACATCTCCAGGACATATTTATTTTACAACTGGAACCTTTGTGTTTTGAACACCTTCATCCATTTTGCTCATACCCAAACCTCCAGATATGTGGTATATGTGAGATATGTATATATCTCATAT
>NW_027711466.1:0-331 GCF_054177405.1 Leptonychotes weddellii | reverse complement strand
ATTATGCTAAGTGAAATAAGTCAATCAGACAAAGACAAGTATCATATGATCTCATTGATACAAGGAATTTGAGAAACAAGACAGAGGATCATAGGGGAAGGGAGGGAAAAATGAAACAAGACAAAACCAGAGAGGGAGACAAACCACAAGAAACTCTTAATCTCAGGAAACAAACTGAGGGTTGCTGGAGTGGAGGGGGGTGGGAGGGATAGGGTGGCTGGGTGATGGACATTGGGGAGGGTATGTACTATGGTGAGTGTTGAGAATTGTGTAAGACTGATGAATCACAGACCTGTACCCCTGAAACAAATAATACATTTTATGTTAATAA
>NW_027711465.1:0-331 GCF_054177405.1 Leptonychotes weddellii | reverse complement strand
TTCTAACAACAATGTCAAATGAAATTTTCCCTACACTAATGATTCCAGCCTTAGCATTACTAGCAATGAAAAGGGATTTCACATGTTTTTTCATTGTCTCAGAAATGTTGAGGTTATTCAAGAAAATAGAAAGATGTGATTTTTGTCCTTCATCCTTATTGTCATTTTCGTTGTTGTTCCCTAAGCACTGCTCAGTCCGCACAAATGCCTTTTAACGTCTGAGTGGCTGCTTACCAATTAAGCTTTTCTACAGATCCACCAAGTGATCTGCCTCTTTTATTTAAAAAAAATTAACAGGCTAAATGTTGGCATTGAGGAACATTGCTAGCAA
>NW_027711464.1:0-331 GCF_054177405.1 Leptonychotes weddellii | reverse complement strand
TATATACCACATATTCTTTATCCATTCATCTGTCAATGGATATCTTGGCTCTGTCCATAGTTTGGCTATTGCGGACATTGTTGCTATACACATTAGGATGCACGTACCCCTTCGCATCACTACATTTGTATCTTTGGGAAATACCCAGTAGTGCAATGGCTGGGTTGTAGGGTAGCTCTATTTTCAACTTTTTGAGGAAGCTCCATACTGTTTTCAAGAGTGGCTGCACCAACTTGCATTCCCACTAACACTGTACGAAGGTTCCCCTTTCCCCACATCCTTGCCAACATCTGTCATTTCCTGACTTGTTAATTTTAGCCATTCTGACTGG
>NW_027711463.1:0-331 GCF_054177405.1 Leptonychotes weddellii | reverse complement strand
CTTGGGCTGTGGGCGGTGATGGGGACAGAGGGGCGGGTGTGTGCAGGTGCAGGTAGGCGGGACAGGGATGAGCTGTAAAATATCGTGATGTCAGAGTCCTATCAAACTCGCTCAGAATGCTCCTCTCGGAACCAGGCCTGAACATGGTGCCCTTGGGTCCCATGTTGCTGGATCAGTTGTGTTTCCCGGGATTTTGAGACGCAGACTGGTCTCTACTATGCTCTGTGCTGCCCTGGGCCGTCTGCTGGGCTAAGCTGCTGAAGGCTGCAGGAGGCGGGGTGGGGAACAGAGATGGGATAGGCCAGTAATGGGAACGTTCAGACACTCGATC
>NW_027711462.1:0-331 GCF_054177405.1 Leptonychotes weddellii | reverse complement strand
ACTCCTCTGGATGGTTGATTATTTCCAGATATATTTGAAATGGAGCCTTGCCTCCTAGTTAACTAGGAAAGCAACAAATTACATGGTATTTTATTAAAGCAGAGAGAAAGGGAATCTTTAGCCTAAAGGCAGATATAGATATATAGATATCAATATATAGATATATATAGATATAAAATAGAAAGAGAAGAATATATATATATTCCTCAACCATATATATATACATATATATATGGAAGATATGAAACATCTTTTTAAAAATCAGCACTATTTGAAGTGTTACACATCGTATCCCTATACCCAAGCAATTTCTAGCTTAAATAATGTACCT
>NW_027711461.1:0-5816 GCF_054177405.1 Leptonychotes weddellii | reverse complement strand
GAGGGGGGTGGGAGGATGGGTTAGCCTGGTGATGGGTATTGAGGAGGGCACGTTCTGCATGGAGCACTGGGTGTTATGCACAAACAATGAATCATGGAACACTACATCTAAAACTAATGATGTAATGTATGGGGATTAACATAACAATAAAAAAATTTTGAAAAAAAGAAATGAAAAAAGAAAAAAATGAACAAGTGAAAAAATATATTCATTATTATAGCATTATAGTGAAAAATCAGAAAATGGATAAACTTCCAAAATTAGGCGACCAATTAAAGAAAAGTATTGTGTGTCATTACAATGGAATGCTATCAGGAAATTTTAAATAATGTAATATATATATTCTGACATAGTTTTGTAGCATCAAAACTGAAATAAATAACTAATCAGAGATGAGACAATAAGAGTACCCACCTCAAAATTTAAGAGATGTGGCCAAAGTGGTACATAGCTCAAAATTTATAGTTTATATGGTATTTCATAGAAAATAAGAAAGAATGATGTTAACTGAAAATTTAATATAAAAAGGTAGGAAAAGAAAGTAAATTAAAAGAAAGCAGAGATGTATAAATAAGAAAACAAAAATATATTAAATGTGATATGCTAAATGAAAAGATCTATACAATAGACAGCTATCTGGCAAAAAGGAAGAGACATACTTAGTTTTAGGAAATAGAAAAAGGACCTATTTATGCTATTTATGCAGGAGCCAAAATAATACTTGAAAGCAGATGGCCGTGCAATTGTGTACTGACAAATTTCAAAAGCTAAGTGAAATGGTTGATTTCTTAGAAAAATAAACTTCCAAAATGGCTCAAAAATAAATTACATTAAAAAATATAAATATACAATAACTGTATGACAAATTGAAAAAGCTGTGTAAGATTTTGCACCCCAAATGCCTAAGGCTCAGCTAGTTGCTTTAAGTGAGCTCATCCCAGGGGAACCATGTAATTTATCACCTAAACCAGGCATTTTGGAGAGTGAGAGACAGTATTATTAATAATTAAGCTGGGACAATATGAGAAAGAGGAACTGTTTCAGGCAAATCAGGACAAATGGCTACACTGTACCAACTTTCAAAGGATAAGTAATTCTAAAGTTATAAAAACTGCATCATAGTTTAGAAAAAGATTAAAGGTTTTCTAGTTCACAGTCAAGAAAAGCAGAAGAGAGGAAAAACAAAAGAAGAAAATTCTAGGCCTAGTGATGCATGTTCCTAAAAAAACAAAATATGTATATTATATACACTGCTAAAGGGCACTTATAAATCAATAAGAACAAATAACACAATAGAAAAATAGTCAAAAGATACAAACTCGGTTTACAAAAAAATGAATATAAATGAACTATATAAACATATGAAAAATGTGTTCAAACCCTCTAGTAATGACTGAAACATAAATAAAAATAAAAGATCGTAACTAGACCTTTGGTGGTGATCACTTTGTATTGCATGTGGATGTGGAATTATAAAGTTGTACACGTGAAACTTATATAATGTTATATACTGAGTAGACCTCAGTAAAAATGTAGTATTTTATATATGAACCCTACTGACTGAAAGAAGTAACTGTTAATAATATTATTATGTGCCAATTATATCTCAATAAAGCTAGAAAAAAATAATACTAAATGTCAAAAAGTGTGGTCTGTCATACATTCTTAGTAAGAATGTAAATTGAGGATAACCTGGCAATTGTTTGTCAACATTCTATATATGTATACTTTGATATAAATTTTTCCCTTCTAGGAATCTCTACTATAGGAACACTTGGTCAAAAGCATCAAGATGTATTCAATATTCAATATTCAATAATAATGCAACTGGAAACAACCAAAAGTACTAATTTTTCAGGTAATGAAATAGTCTCAGAAAGATTAAATGACTTATTATAAGTTGGGTATATAGGACTAGAAAAAGTTGTTCATAAGCAAGGGCTTTAAAATCTACAGAGCAGTTCACTAACATATAATGAGAATATTACAGTTTGACTTGACCCACTTTTGGACAATTTCTATTCTAAGGTCTTCATGGTTGTTTAAAATCCCTTGATTAGAAACATACTAACTTCTTTGTAACAATCAGATCTCATCCTCTAAAATCACTTCCACCCTTGGGATGGGTAACTTTGCCCTTCAACATTTTCTGGTTCTCAAAAGTTTAATGGAAATAAAGACTACTTTTCCAGGACTTTTAAGTAACATGTTGAAATGTCACCTCCATGCAAAAATCTTTACATTTGGACATTATGGTTCTCATTTTCAACGTTATATGCTTTGAAATAACTACTAAGAAGAAATAGATCAACAGGAATAAAATCACAATAGCCCTTAACCACATGGGACAGTGCTTTCTGTGTTAACCATCATAACTGTATCTGCCTCAGAGAGAACAAGTGCTCTCTTTACAATGATGTTCCCTAAGTAAGTAATGACTTGCTGTATAATATTAGAAAATAGGAAAATAAGACATATTATACACTTTTTCGCCCCAAAGCAAAGCTTGCAATATCTTAGAAAAGGCTTCTGGCTTGATTTCCTGTTGTTTTCTGACCTTGGTCTCAATCTATACTGTTCTCTACTCAACATGCAGTAATCATTAAGGCATATGATACCAAGCAGCCAAAACCTAGCTATAAAACAGAATGCGTGGCATGATTCCCCTCTAGAGTATAAATGTAAATATAGAGTGTGTGTATATGTATAGAGTTTGGAAGGGTTTCCAAAGACTGTCTTTGACTGGGTATGATTACAGGTATCCTCTATTTTCTTGGTTTTTTTCATTTACGTATTTTTATTTTCCATGGTGAGTATGTATGTGTTTTATACCAAGAAAGAGTCTTAATAAACTTGTTAGTTACAGAGAGTTTGGGTCAGTAAATCTGGTACAATGTAGAGCTCGTTAGTCTCTTTGTAACATTTTGGGGACATATATAACCTTTCTTAATGGTTATGACTCAAATTTCTGGGGCCAGAGGCAGAGAGCTGAGGCATACCCCAGGAACACTAGCCCATGCCTATAAGGGCTATGTAGAAATAATTCTCAAGAGGCCAAAGGCCAAAGCAGGGTAGCACAATCAAAAGGACAGTTAGAATAATTTTGAACCTGGTAAGAGGAAATAAATGTATGAATGGAAACATAGGTTGTGGTTCAGAGAGATCTGGCCTTGATCTCTATCATGTAAAAAAATTGTGTGATGATAAACAACTTCCTTACCTACGCCTCAGTTTACTCATCTTTAAAATGAAGGAAACAGGGCGCCTGGGTGGCTCAGTTGTTAAGCATCTGCCTTTGGCTCAGGTCATGATCCCAGGGTCCTGGGATCGAGTCCCACAGTCCTGGGATCGAGTCCCACATCGGGCTCCCTGCCCGGCAGGAAGCCTGTTTCTCCCTCTCCGACTCCCCCTGCTTGTGTTCCTGCTCTCGCTATCTCTGTCTCTTTCAAATAAATAAAAAAAATCTTAAAAAATAAATAAATAAAATGAAGGAAACAGTGATAACCACACCTAATGAGGACTGATGAGTCCTACCAGCTTGGAATTGGGATCCTAAAATGAGAGGCTCTTCTGTCCTTGGCCCCCAACTTGCTCCCAATGTCGAAGAAAAAGATTTGTTATTCACAGCCTGAACTGGTGGTTCAAATAAGAGTCTCTTTTTAAAAAATAGGCTTGAAACTTCACTTCCTGAGGATATGGAAGGCTAAATTATTTGGAAGAATCCCCCCACTAAAAATAATCACAAATGATATTGGACAATTTTAAAGTAACTTCTTAAAATTATCAAAGATCTGATAAGGTAGTAAAAAAATTAGTTCAAAATATCAGAGAAAGGAAAAACCCAGAGAAGGAAGCAGATCACTAAAATTTCTTCTGCCCTAAGGCACTTTCCAAAAAGGTGAACTTCTCCAAATTAAACTAGATTCCCTAAGGCTCACACCCTCAAAATAAGAGTATGCCAGAAGTAAACCCACCCAGCCCTCCCACTCTCAAGGGACTGAATTAAAGTGGCCCAGGCACTAAGTAGAGATGGAAGAAAAATGACACAGAAAAAGCAAAACATTATCCTCACTTGGATTTGCAGACTAAATTCACATCAACTAAATAATCCAAAAAAACCTAATGCCAAGAATTCAATTTAGGGTGGTCGTGAAGATAATTTTTTTAGGTGTCTGGCTGAAGCAACCTCAAATAACCTATGGAAAGAGTCACTTTTATCCTCAGTCTGTAATAATACTCACAAATAATTATTTTTAAAGAAAAAAAGCAATTCAGATTTTTTAAAAATTCAAGTATATAATGGGAAATCACACCATAACAAGAAAAATAGAGAAGGGCAAATGACAAAAGAAAAAAAAAAAAGAATTAAAATCGGAATTCTTAGGCACAGACTATAAAACATCTATCAATGTTAAAGTAATAAAAATGAAGCTTGAAAATATATGCAGAGAATTGTAAAAATGGATCCTAACAGATCTGATCAAGTACAAACTATAATTTCCAGAAACAAAAATATTCAATAACTGAAATTAAAAACACTGTAAATGAGTATAACAGCAGATAAGAAACAGGTGAAGAGAAAATAAGTAAATGGGAATATTTGTCAGATGAAATTACCTTGAGTGTAGCACAGAGAGGGAAAAAGATGGAAAACATAGAAGAAAATTAAGAGTCATGGGATGACAGAATGAGAAAGCCTAATATATTTGATGGCAGTTCAAAAAGAGGATAGAGAGAATGGGCAAGGGAACATATGCAAAGAATAGTGACAGGGAGTTTTCTAAAAGTGATGAGGGAACAGTCCACAAGTTCAAGAAGTCATTCAGATCTCAAACTGTATTACATGAAAAAAAGGAATAAAGGAACACACACTTATAAACAAGTCAGTGAAACTACAGAACACTGAAGATAAGATGAAGAGCTTAACAGCAGCCATAAAAAATACAAACACAGGGGAGGAGCAAGATGGCAGAGGAGTAGGAGACCTGGATTTCTTCTGGTCCCAGGAATTCAGCTGGATAGGGATCAAACCATTCTGAACACCTACAAACTCAACAACAGGAGATCAAAGAAAAGAATAGCAACAACTCTCTGAACAGAAAACCAATCACTTACTGGAAGGTAGGACATGGGGAGAAGTGAATCTGAGGCAATATTTGGGAGGATAGATGGTGGGGGAGGGGGCCTCCGTTGGCCGCTTCTGGCAAGTGATAGAGCAGCAGAGCACAAAATCGGAACTTTTAGAAGTCTGCTCCGCTGAGGGAGGTCGCTCCAGTGGCCACGCAGGGGGTGGAACCCTCATGGGAACACTGGTCTCAGGACCCTCAGGGTCACAGAAAGACCGGGGGTGCCTGAGTGCAGCAGAGCTCCCAGGTATCGGAGCAGGGAAACCGGCTGCAGAGACGGAGCTGAGGCACGGGCTCTCAGCTTGGGGTTGCGATAAACCGTGATCCGCGGCACAGTCGGGCCACTGCTCCTCCAGCAGGGACCCAACAAGCGGCAGATCCAGGGAGACTCCCCTTTCTCCCCCGGGGGGAGCAGCACAGGAGAGCACCGCAGGGATCTGCTGGGTTTGGAGACTCCACACGGGGTCATGAGCCAGAGACAGAAATGCTCGGTCACTGGCCGGGTGAGCACGGAGTGCGGCCAGAGACCAGGGAGACAGGAGTGACTGACCGCTTTTCTCTGGGGGCTCACTGAGGAGCGGGCCCCGAGTTCTTGGCTCCTCTGGGGCGGAGATTGGGAGGCCGCCATTTTCACTCTCCGCCTCCAAAGCTGTACGGAAAGCTCGCAGGGAACAAAAGCTCTGGAGAGCA
>NW_027711460.1:0-331 GCF_054177405.1 Leptonychotes weddellii | reverse complement strand
GATGAGGGGAGTAGGAGGTGCATGCTTCCAGGTACAGAATGAATAAATCACGGGAATAAAAGGTACAGCCTAGGGAATATAGTCAATAGTATTGGGTTTTGGGGTTTTGAGGGGTTTTTGTTTGTTTTTAGAGAGGGAGAGAGAGAATCCCAAGCAGGCTCCATGTCCAGTGTGAAGCCCAACGTGGGGCTCAATCTCATGACCCTGAGATCATGACCTGAGCCAAAATCAAGAGTCGGACGTTTGGCCTTTCGGCCGGAACCGCCATCTTTCAGTAATTCGCCAAAATGACCAACACAAAGGGAAAGAGGAGAGGTACCCGCTATATGTT
>NW_027711459.1:0-331 GCF_054177405.1 Leptonychotes weddellii | reverse complement strand
TTTTTATTATGTTATGTTAATCACCATACATCATTAGTTTTTGATGTAGTGTTCCATGATTCATTGTTTGCGTATAACACCCAGTGCTCCTTGCAGAATGTGCCCTCTAATACCCATCACCAGGCTAACCCATCCCCCCACTCCCCTCCCCTCTAGAACCCTCAGTTTGTTTTTCAGAATCCATAGTCTCTCATGGTTCATCTCCCCCTCCGATTTCCCCCCCTTCATTCTTCCCCTCCTGCTATCTTCTTCTTCTTCTTCTTTTTTTAATATATAATGTATTATTTGTTTCAGAGCTACAGGTCTGTGATTTAGCAGTCTTACACAATTT
>NW_027711458.1:0-331 GCF_054177405.1 Leptonychotes weddellii | reverse complement strand
AAAGAAAAGAAAGAAAGAAAGAAACCACAGCAGAGCAACCTGTGGTTACCTCTCAATTACCCACCTTCTACAAATGCAACTCTTGAAAAAGATATTAGAAATGGCTACTTGATTGAGTTTCAGCAGGAAAGCTTAAACAGTGTGGCCCAAGGCTGTAGGTCTTATTCAGGCCTCATCACTCTTAATCAGTAACTAGTTGTTACATGAATCTAGGCCATGTTCTATAGCTCAGAAGCCATCCAGGATGATCACACAAGTGCAGTGCTTAAGAAGAAATTCTCTTGTAATTTAACAGAAGTTTAATACAAAGAATTATTAAACCATGGAAGGA
>NW_027711457.1:0-331 GCF_054177405.1 Leptonychotes weddellii | reverse complement strand
CTTAGAAGTCACACACAGTCATCTCTGCAACATTCTTGGGTTACACAGGTCAGCCCTATTCATTATGGGAGAGAACTTCCCTGCAAACCATTGACCTCCCTGGAAACCATTCCCAAGGGTATGAAAAACAGGAAGCGAGATCACGGGGCGGGGGGGGTGCTAAAGGGGAGCCTGGCTTATCACAACCCCCTTCCATTCTCCTCTCTCATCTACTATTTCTCTCTTTTACTGAAAATAGTCTTTTGTAGGAAATGATACTGGTTGCTAACCCAACTGCCATTCCCTCTTTCTTGTTAACAGAGCACCAATTCATTCAAGTTTTTTTTTTTTT
>NW_027711456.1:0-331 GCF_054177405.1 Leptonychotes weddellii | reverse complement strand
GGGTTATTCTCGAAGTATAATATGTAGAATCATTATTTACCACAACTACATGAATAGCTGTGGTTGTTGAGTGGTTAAAATAATAGATGTCTCCCACACGTGCATTATAGTCAAATAGAACTATTTATAGTGGGGCGCCTGGGTGGCTCAGTTGGTTAAGCGACTGCCTTCGGCTCAGGTCATGATCCTGGAGTCCCGGAATCGAGTCCCGCATCGGGCTCCCTGCTCAGCAGGGGGTCTGCTTCTCCCTCTGACCCTCTTCCCTCTCGTGCTCTCTGTCTCTCATTCTCTCTCTCTCAAATAAATAAATAAAATCTTTAAAAAAAAAAAA
>NW_027711455.1:0-331 GCF_054177405.1 Leptonychotes weddellii | reverse complement strand
TCTCCCTCACTCTGGCCTTGTCATTCCTGGAACAAGGCAGGCCAGCTCCCCCCACGGAGGGCTTCCTACTCCCCCTTCTCTCTGCCTGGGACACTGTTCCCACAGACATGCACAGGGCCCACTCCCTCAACCTCCTGCAAGGCTTTCCCCACTCTTGTCCTCAGGGGGCCGTCCCTGGCCATCCCAGCTCAGAGGACAACCCCTTCCAACGCTCCTACAGCATCCAGGACCCCTGATGCGCCAGATTCCTTGCCTCTGTGTTTCCTGGCTGATTCTCTCCCTGGAAGAAAGGCTCCCTAACAGCTCCACCAAGGTCTGTTTGGGTCACATC
>NW_027711454.1:0-331 GCF_054177405.1 Leptonychotes weddellii | reverse complement strand
CACAAAATCACATATAAAAAACGCAAAATTCACAATGTACTCAAATTCTTTCTTAATATGTTAATCATATTGGGACAAATTTGCATTTGTTAACAGAAATAACTGCATTTAGTTTTTAATACTTCAGGCACAGAGAAACAGAAATTATAGCCAAACCTCACTGGTGCTTTCAGTTCTGGGTTCTTAAATTTATGCCTTCATTGTGGGCAGTCTGCAGGAGTCCATGTGCTTAATGTAAACACCTGGGAGAGTCTATTTCTGGACAAAGATTTCCATTATAATCCTTTGAATTATGGTAAATCAAAGCCAACCAAAAGGCTTTAAACCATTA
>NW_027711453.1:0-331 GCF_054177405.1 Leptonychotes weddellii | reverse complement strand
TAATGGCGGTCTCAAACCCAAATTAAAATTTATGTATATACGAGGAAGGTTGTATCAGTGACTAAGGCATGATACCTATGACATTGAATTTGACAGTCCATGTTGCACAAAGTGATTTATGGTTGGTCTTTACTTACTCCCATGCAGCCAGATTAGGGCTACAGGTGAATGCAGCTTCACCATCAAGCAGAGGAGACATCCCCTGAGGTCTGTCAAACCCTAGAACATTTGTTTGTTTGTGCTAGCAAGGCTCTTGTTTTTGGCTGTGTGTATAAACATTATGTGTCAGAATTGCAAAGCTTGATTATCAGGAGAAAGTGTTTGAAAATAG
>NW_027711452.1:0-331 GCF_054177405.1 Leptonychotes weddellii | reverse complement strand
TTTTTTTTTTTTTTTAAGATTTTATTTATTTGCGAGAGAGAGAATGAGAGACAGAGAGCATGAGAGGGAGGAGGGTCAGAGGGAGAAGCAGACTCCCTGCCGAGCAGGGAGCCCGATGTGGGACTCGATCCCGGGACTCCAGGATCATGACCTGAGCCGAAGGCAGTCGCTTAACCAACTGAGCCACCCAGGCGCCCTGCTCTCAGACCAGTTCTAATCCCTACCTCCTGATTCCTTCTTCAGATGCCCAGCTACTATGGGCCAAATATTTGTGTCCTCCCACAATCACAGGCTGAACCTAATCTTTTGGGGGTGATTAGGTCATGAGAGT
>NW_027711451.1:0-331 GCF_054177405.1 Leptonychotes weddellii | reverse complement strand
GGGCTTGATCTCACCACCCCGAGATCATGATCTGAGCCAAAATCAAGAGTCGGACACTCAACCAACAGAGCCAGCCCGACACCCCTCTGCTCTTCACTTTTGAATCTCTTTGCATTCCCCATATGTACCACTTTTTTTTTTTTTTTTAAGTTCAGACCATTATTATTCCACACTGACCTGACCATACTAATCTTCTCTCTTGTCTTCCCCATTCACATCTGTCTTGCTTCTAAACTACATTCAGTCTTACATCATACTGGCTTCTGAGGGAAGTCTCAAGTGCAAATACGTTTATTTTGTACATCAGCTTATATGTCTCTATAATTCTCAG
>NW_027711450.1:0-5817 GCF_054177405.1 Leptonychotes weddellii | reverse complement strand
CGCCTCAGATTCACTTCTCCGCACGTCCTACCTTCCAGAAAGTGGTCGCTTTTCTGATGAGAGAGTTGTTGCTCTTCTTTTCTTCGATCTCCTGTTGAGTTTGTAGGTGTTCAGAATGGTTTGATCCCTATCCAGCTGAATTCCTGAGAGGAGACGAAATCCAGGTCTCCTACTCCTCCGCCATCTTGCTCCGCCCCCTCTTTGAAGAATTTTAACAAGCCCTTGATATGCTTTATTCCAATGCCCATGTGTACACTTTTATTTTGTAGTCATTTACTGATAAAACTTACTGCCTGAGTACTGGAAATTCCTGTCCTGGCACTCAGGGAAAATATTTAAAATTTGTGCTGATACTGCAGGGATGGGCTCCAGGGATGGATGGGCAAACTGACTGGTCCCAGTGCTATGTCCATGCATAGACCCCTCTTCTGTCCAGGGACAGCTGTGGCTGCTCCCGCCGCCACTGCTGCTTCTGTTGCTCCTCCCACCATTGTCACACCAATCTAGACCTGGGTCCTGGTCCATACCTCCCTTTGAGGATTCAGTGATACCCCAGGGTGCCCCAAGAATGCCCATCAGGCAGCCAAGCCAACTATTTGGTGTACCAGCTGACCACTGCCCCTGGTGTCTGCTGGCCTGAGCCCACACATGCTCCTGCCGCTGCCTGTTATATCTCCTCTGCTCACATGCACGCCCCATTGTCCCACTGAACTTCACTTACAAAATAGAAGTTCAAAGATGAAAATGTAAACAATTTCATGATGGCAACAACAGGTATTATACTAAGGGGTCCTGTGCACCTTCAAAAAGTCAAATGCTTATGAAGCCAGCCTTGCTCCTGAGCCACATGGATGCCACACAATGGGGGTGGGGTGGAACTGATGTTGGTGGGGCAACCCAAAGTCCCCAAAAGGACTTGTCCAGGGATATACAGCTAAGCAGAGGTGGAGCTTTAAATCATTGAGTCACCCTGCATCTCTGAGGCTAAGGCTTCCAAGCAGGCTTACAATATGGGACTCTAGTTCTTCTTCTGGGATTTGGCTGTGTGCCTCTCACTCAGTTCCTCCAGCTAGCATCAGTTCCATCCAGGCTCAGAAGATGTTTTGCCAGCAGCTAGGGGAGTTCATCCTTGGGAAGACTTCCTAGATGCCAAGGGCTTTACATGCCTCATTTCCTTTAATATTCACAACAAGCCAAGGAGATAGGTAGTATAATATCCATTCTATAAATGAGAAAAATGGAGTGGCAGAGGGTCAGAGTTTGCATTCAGGTAATCTGGTTGCAGAGCTGGTGTTATTGCCACTTTAGTATATTCCCTAAGCTTCCACAAAATCAGAGCACTAAATCTGAATTCCTTTACTCACAGAAAAGCCCCCTTGGGCCCTCACTTGCATTCTATTTCATCAGAGTTTATATGTAATTTAAAAGGGGCTTGGTTCTCCAACCTGAGATATGTTAAGGGGAGTAAATCAGGAGCATGGAGTATGTTTGTGATCAAAAAGGAGATGCTCCACAATGCTTTTATAGGTGACAGTGAAATACAGGGCAAAGAAATTGTTTCCCCCAAACCAAATACAATGCCCCACACTCCTGCAGGCCGGCATTTAATGATTCTGCACAATACAGTTGACTCTGAACACACTCTTCATTTTTTTTCCTATCTTGGATCCATGTTACAATTACAATTAGCACAGCAAATATCCTATTTATAAATGGCAGATACTTATGTGAGGGGGAAGTCCTTGAATGTACTTGGGGTAAAATTCACAGAAGTTGGAAAGTATGGAACAATTTGGAGGTCAAAGGTAAAAATGGGCTTTGAGATGAATTTTACAAATGAAATCAGAGTTTAGCTAGGTCTAGCTAGGACCTCCTGAGACTCACAGTTCTCTGGGGAATCCCAGCAGTTCCTCAAGCACCTAGGGTAAAATTTGACAGCCCTATATCTAATGGGCATCATGCTATTTTCTCCCTTTCTTAGAAAAATTGTTGATTGATGACTTCGAGCAAAATGATTTGGGAAGCTTTTCTGAGAATGTGGTCCCCACCATCACTTGGGGAATATATTAAAATACAGATTCCTAAATCCCACCTACTACTGGCTGATCACATCTGTGGGGTATGAAGTTTGTGCATCTGTATTTTTAATTAGCTTCCTAAGGGATTTTTATACATAAGAATTTAAGAATTATTGCCTTGAAGCAAAAGAACCCACGTCTCTTGGAGAATTCCCAGTTTAGGCAACATGACTGGCTACTGAAGGGAGTGTTTTCAGTTGAAGGGTCTTAAAGATGGGGGCTCTGTTTGCCTTTCTGATAGACTCGTTCTACCAAGAAAACGTTTGCATGTTTGTTTCTGAAACTAGTTTATCTAGGGAAGAAACTGGTTTCACATTCTTCTGGCACAATTAAGACAGATTAGATACAAATCCAACTGTAATAAATTTATTTTGTATTTAAAACTGTTGTTGTCTTGGTGATCACAGCTTTGTAATATAGCTTGAAATCAGGCAACATGAAGCCCCCAGCTTTGTTCTTCTTTTTCAACATTTCCTTGGCGATTTGGGGTCTTTTTTGATTCCATACAAATTTTGGGATTGTTTGTTCCAGCACTTTGAAAAATGTCATTGGAATTTTGATCGGGATGGCACTGAAGGTATAGATTGCTCTGGGTAGCTTAGACATTTTAACAATGTTTATTCTTCTGATCCATGAGCATGGAATATTTTTTCATCTTTTTGTGTCTGCTTCAATTTCTTTCATGAGTGTTGTGTAGTTCCTAAAGTATAGATCCTTTACCTCTTTGGTTAGGTTTATTCCGAGATATCTATGGTTTTTGGTGCTATTGTAAATGGAATCGATTCTCTAATTTCTCTTTCTACAGTTGCATTGTTAGTGTATAAGAAAGCAACTGAGGGGTGCCTGGGTGGCTCAGTCGTTAAGTGTCTGCCTTCAGCTTGGGTAATGATCCCAGGGTCCTGGGATCGAGCCCCACATCGGGCTCCCTGCTTGGTGGGAAGCCTGCTTCTCCCTCTCCCACTCCCCCTGCTTGTGTTCCCTCTCTCGCTGTCTCTCTCTGTCAAAAAATAAACAAAATCTTAAAAAAAAAAAAAAAGAAAGCAACTGATTTCTGTGCATTGGATTTTGTATCCTGCCACATTACTGAATCACTGTATGAGTTCTAGTAATTTGGGGATGGAGTCTTTTGGGTTTTCCACATATAGTATCATGTCATCTGTGAAGAGAGAGAGAGTTTGACTTCTTCTTTGCCAATCTGAATACATTTTATTTCCTTTTGTTGTCTGATTGCTGTTGCTAGGACTTCTAGTACTATGTTGAACAACAATGGTGAGAGTGGGCATCCCTGTCATGTTCCTGACCTTAAGGGAAAGGCTCTCAGCTCTTCCCCAGTGAGAATGATATTCGCTGTGGGCTTTTCATAGATGGTTTTTATGAACTTGAGGAATGTTCCCTCTATCCCTACACCCTGAAGACTTTTAATCAGGAAAGGATGCTGTATTTTGTCAGATGCTTTTTCTGCATCAATTGAGAAGACCATACAGTTCTTCTCCTCTTATTAATGTGATCTATCACATTGATTGATTTGCAAATGTTGAACCACCCTTTCATCCCAGGGATAAATCCCACCTAGTCGTGATGGATGATTCTTTTAATGTATTGTTGGATCCTATTAGCTAGGATTTTGTTGAGAATTTTGGCATCCATATTCATCAGGGATATTGGTCTGAAATTCTCCTTTTTGATGGGGTCTTTGCCTGGTTTGGGGATCAAGGTCATGCTGGCCTCATAGAATGAGTCTGGAAGCTTTCCTTCTGTTTGTATTTTTTGAAACTGCTTCAGGAGAATAGGGATTATTTCTTCTTTGAATGTTTGGCAGAATTCCCCAGGGAATTCATCAGGCCCCGGACTCTTGTTTTTTGGGAGGTTTTTGATCACTGCTTCAATCTCGTTACTGGTTATTGGTCTATTCAGGTTGTCAATTTCTTCCTGTTTTAGTCTTGGCAGCTTGTAGGTTTCCAGGAAGGCATCCATTTCATCCAGATTGCTCAGTTTATTGGCATATAGTTGTTGATAATAATTTCTAATAATTGTTTCTATTTCCTTGATGTTAGTCATGATCTCTCCCCTTTCGTTCATAATTTTATTAATTTGGGTCCTTCCTCTTTTCTTTTGGATAAGTCTGGCCAGTGGTTTATCGATCTTATTAATTCTTTCAAAGAACCAGCTTCTAGTTTTCTTGATGTGATCTACTGTGTTTCTGGTTTCTAATTCATTGATCTCTGCTCTAATCTTAATTATTTCTCTTCCAATCCATGGCTTAGGCATCATTTGTTGCTTTTTCTCCAGTTCTTTAAGGTGTAAAGTTAATTGGTAAATTTGGGATTTTTCTATTTTTTTGAGTGAGGCTTGGATGGCTATGTATTTCCCCCTTAGGACTGCCTTTTCAGTATCCCATAGGTTTTGGACCAATGTATTTTCATTCTCATTGGTTTCCATGAATGTTTAAGTTCTTCTTTGATTTCCTGGTAGACCCAAACATTCTTGAGCAGTGGTTTTTAGCTTCCAAGTGTTTGAATTTCTTCCAAATTTTTTCTTGTGATAAAGTTCCAGTTTTAAAGCATTATGGTCTGAGAATATACAGGGAATAATCTCAGTTTTTTGGCATCGGTTGATACCTGATTTGTGACCCAGTATGTGGTCTATTCTGGAGAAAGTTCCATGTGCACTCAAGATGAATGAGTATTCTGTTGTTTTAGGGTGGAATGTTCTGTATATATCTATGAGGTCCATCTGGTCCAGGGTGTCATTCAAAGCTTTTGTTTCTTTGTTGATTTTTTGCTTACATGATCTGTCTATTGCTGAGAGTGGAGTATTGAGGTCTCCTACAATTAACATGTTATTATCAATATGACTCTCTATTTTGGTAACCAAGACAGCATGGTACTGGCACAAAAACAGACATATTGACCAATGGAACAAAATAGAGAGCCCATATATGGACCCTCAACTGTATGGTCAACTAATCTTCAACAAAGCAGGAAAAAATATGCAATGGAAAAAAGACAGTCTCTTCAATAAATGCTGCTGGGAATATTGGGCAGCTATATACAGAAGAATGAAATTCAACCATTCTCTAACACCATACAAAAGATAAACTCAAAATGGATGAAAAACCTCAATGTGAGACAGGAATCCATCAAAATCCTAGAGGAGAACATTGCCCACAGTAACTTCTTTCAAGATACATCTCCAAAGGCTAGTGAAACAAAAGCAAAAATGAACATTTGGGACCTCATCAAGATAAAATCTTCTGCGCAGCAAAGGAAACAGTCAACAAAACAAAGAGGCAACCCACAGAATGGCAGAAGATATTTGCAAATGACACTACAGATAAAGGACTGGTATCCAAGATCTATAAAGAACTTCTCAAACTCAACACCCAAAAAACAAATAATCAAATCAAAAAATGGGCAAAAGACATGAAAAGACACTTCTCTGAAGAAGACATACAAATGGCTAACAGACACATGAAAAAATGTTCATCATTATTAGCCATCAGGGAAATCCAAATCAAAACCACACTGAGATACCACCTTACACCAATTAGAATGGCAAAAATGGACAGGGCAAGAAAAAACAAATGTTGGAGAGGTTGTGGAGAAAGGGGAACCCTCTTACACTGTTGGTGGGAAGGCAGGTTGGTACAGCCACTTTGGAAAACAGTGTGGAAGTTCCTAAAAAATTTAAAAATAGAGCTACCCTGTGACCCAGCAATTGCACTCCTGGGTATTTACCC
>NW_027711449.1:0-331 GCF_054177405.1 Leptonychotes weddellii | reverse complement strand
TCTACCACTTGTTGGGTCCCTGCTGGAGGAGCAGTGGCCCGACTGTGCCGCGGATCACGGTTTATGACAACCCCAAGCTGAGAGCCCATGCCTCAGCTCCGTCTCTGCAGCCGGCTTCCCTGCTCCAATACCTGGGAGCTCTGCTGCACTCAGGCACCCCCGGTCTTTCTGTGACTCCGAGGGTCCTGAGACCACACTGTCCCACGAGGGTTCCACCCCCCACTTAGCCACCGGAGTGACGTCCCTCAGCGGAGCAGACTTATAAAAGTTCCGATTCTGTGCTCCGCGGCTCTATCACTTGTCAGAAGCGGCCGGAGGCCCCTCCCCCGCC
>NW_027711448.1:0-331 GCF_054177405.1 Leptonychotes weddellii | reverse complement strand
TACTATTAACTTCCCATTTCTGATGTTAATCATCATCAGTATATGTCCAGTGTGTTGTCTATGAATTACTTGATGCAGATACTAATTTAGAGTATTATGTACAGTATAATAATTCTTTACTAAACTAACAACCCAATAGTGGATGACTTTTGTAGATTTCTGTTTTCTTTTATTTTTTTCTTTCCAATCTTCCTCAGTCGAGACTAGATATTTCAATCGTATATTTTATAGTTTTTGCATCCAACTTAAAGCCCACTTTAAATACACATACACAGGGGCAGAGCAAGATGGCAGAGGAGTAGGAGACCTGGATTTTGTCTGGTCTCAGGAA
>NW_027711447.1:0-331 GCF_054177405.1 Leptonychotes weddellii | reverse complement strand
GACAGTGAAAACTTTGACCTGTGTCTTGACCATGGAGGGTGGGGAGAGAGGAGGCCTTGGGCCAGAGGCAGGAGAGAAGGTGGGTCTTTCTGAGACCTCCCTCCTAACTGTGTTAATCCTGGGCCAGCTACGTCCTCCCACTGAGGACAAGGCACGTGCAGGGTGGGTACTCAGGAACTGTTTTCTGAATGGGTGGGTAGATGGGTGGGTAGATGGGTGGATGAATGGATGCATGGTGGGTGAGTAGGTGAGTGGATGGTTGGATGGTGGGTGAGTGCGTGGGTAGGTGGATGGTGAGTGGGTGGATGGTTGGATGGTGGGTGGATAGATG
>NW_027711446.1:0-331 GCF_054177405.1 Leptonychotes weddellii | reverse complement strand
GTGGCTCAGTTGGTTAAGCGACTGCCTTCGGCTCAGGTCATGATCCTGGAGTCCCGGGATCGAGTCCCGCATCGGGCTCCCCACTCAGCGGGGAGTCTGCTTCTCCCTCTGACCCTCCCCTCTCTCATGCTCTCTGTCTCTATCTCATTCTCTCTCTCAAATAAATAAATAAAATCTTTAAAAAAAAAAAAAAAAAAGAAAAGTATTTTATCTTGCATGCACCCCTGGGAGAGGAAGTCCTGCCTGCCCTGTCCTCTGCTCCGTCCTCAGAGTCCCACAGTCAGTGCCTGACACCAGGGAGGCCCCACCCATGATCCTGGGCCCCACGGGT
>NW_027711445.1:0-331 GCF_054177405.1 Leptonychotes weddellii | reverse complement strand
CCTAGAAAACTTCATTTCTAACAAAAGGATTAAAGAGGAGTGTTCTAAGATTTCCTGATTTTTTTTTCTTTTTTTGCTATAATGGTCTATGAAGTAGTACCTTCAATTTTTATGAAGTATTTAAAAAAGATGATACAACATCTTGAAACTGAGACTATTCTATTTTTTTTCTGGAAGCACCCTGAGTTTCGTATTTCTTAAGGACACTTCTTTTTTAAAAACATTTGTTTACTGGAAAGCAGCCTTAATATTTCTAAATTCTTCTACAACATTTAAAATTACTTCTTATTGTATAAAATTATTCTATTTCTTCTTCTCATATATTACCTTA
>NW_027711444.1:0-331 GCF_054177405.1 Leptonychotes weddellii | reverse complement strand
CCCTTCCTCCCCCAGGAGGAGCAGCGTGGGAGCGCACTGCAAGGATCTACTGGGTTTGGAGACCCCATACGGGGTCATGTGCCAGAGATAGAAATGCTCAGTCACAGGCCGAGTGAGCACGGAGTGTGGCTGGAGACCTAGGAGATGGGAGTGACTGCTTTTCTCTGGGGGTGCACTGAGGAGCGGGGCCCGAGTTCTCAGCTCTTCCAGGGTGGAGATTGAGAGGCCACCATTTTCACTCTTGGCCTCCAAAGCTGGATGGAAAGCTTGCAGGGAACAAAAGCTCCCAAGAGCAAACCTGAGCAGATTACTTAGCCTGACCTGGCAAGGG
>NW_027711443.1:0-331 GCF_054177405.1 Leptonychotes weddellii | reverse complement strand
CGATTAAAAAAAAAAAATCTAAGGTACTAATTTCAGCTAGAGCAGCCTGTTACTTAAAATCTTGGCACATGACAAAAAGAAAAAGAAGAAAGAAAGAAAAAGGAAAAAAGAGAGAAACAAGAAGGAAGGAAGGGAGGAAAAGAAAAACAGACAGGATGGAGAACAGACAAAACTCCTCTCCTTGTCTCACCTGGCGTTGGTTACAGCGTTGTAGAACTTGCCAGGACCTTCAAGATATCTAGCTCTATGACCTTTTTCAGAGAAGGAAATCTGAGCCTTGGAGAGGTGGAGGTATTTGTCTCAAATCACAGAGCCAGAAATAGATGAACTA
>NW_027711442.1:0-331 GCF_054177405.1 Leptonychotes weddellii | reverse complement strand
TTTTTTTTTTAAAGATTTTATTTATTTATTTGAGAGAGAGAGAATGAGAGACAGAGAGCATGAGAGGGAGGAGGGTCAGAGGGAGAAGCAGACTCCCTGCCGAGCAGGGAGCCCGATGCGGGACTCGATCCTGGGACTCCAGGATCATGACCTGAGCCGAAGGCAGTCGCTTAACCAACTGAGCCACCCAGGCGCCCTTAATAGCAGATTCTTATCTTTTTCCAGATATTAACCAAGTAGCCTTCCTTCCTTCCATATAAATGGAATCATAATGTGATAATGGCTAATATTTATCATGTGCTTGCTATGTGCCTGAGAAGATTTTCAGTAT
>NW_027711441.1:0-331 GCF_054177405.1 Leptonychotes weddellii | reverse complement strand
GAGAAGTTTCGCTTTGGGAGATGGAGGAAGCAACTCTCATGCAGAAAGGAATGACCGCAAGAATAACTAGTATTCATTGAGCACTTAACTGTGTGCACGCCCATGCTAAGCACCTTGTATCCTACTTTCTTGCTTAACTCTGATCGTGACCCACTGTGAGGCTCAGGGTAAGGGATTGCCCAGGGTCACATAACAAGCGAGGAGCAGAGCAGGACTGCTCCCATTTCTGTCTGGCTCCAGAGCCCTGGACCTGCGTGAGGGATGGAGACATTCGTACAGTAGAGTTTAAATCACTCAGTGCCTGGAGCTCAACTCTCTTGTCCCTAAAGCA
>NW_027711440.1:0-331 GCF_054177405.1 Leptonychotes weddellii | reverse complement strand
TTCAACAGTCTTGCACAATTCACAGCGCTTACCAGAGCACATACCCTCCCCAGTGAGATGACTGAAATTTTTATTGGTGTTCTGGTAAAACCACTCTCATAATATTCACTGGGCTATTTAAATGGTCTGCACTCATCATTTAGAGGAAAAATTTTAAGGTAGTCTGTATATACCTAATTTAATTTATAAGTATATAGAATGTCTTTCTAAAATATTTTCTTTTATATTAATCCATAACAGAATGTTAATTATTTGCATTTTTATTTAATAAAGCTATTCACTTTGTGTGTATAACTTACACTAATTTACCATAACAAATGATATTTGTTGA
>NW_027711439.1:0-5818 GCF_054177405.1 Leptonychotes weddellii | reverse complement strand
AAGGGACTTGCCTGATGGGATCACAAAACGTATCAAAATAAAATCATTAAACTACATCATGGATGGAACAGATAAAGAGATTAATAAAACTTAACAAATGTCAGAAATAGACCTGTGTATATATGGGAATTTGGTTCATGATAAAGGTGAAGTATCAAAATTGGGGATTGATTTTTAAAAAAAATGGTATTGGGACAATTGGCTGCATTCATTATAAATTCCTACTGTAGTGCATTTTCAAAAATAAGTCTTATATAGATTAAAGACAGAAACAAAATCGAGACTGAAAGTATTAAAAGTAATTACAGGGGCGCCTGGGTGGCTCGGTCGTTAGGCGTCTGCCTTCAGCTCGGGTCGTGATCCCAGGGTTCTAGGATCGAGCCCCGCGTCGGGCTCCCTGCTCAGCGGGAAGCCTGCTTCTCCCTCTCCCACTCCCCCTGCTTGTGTTCCTTCTCTCACTCTGTCTCTCTCTGTCAAATAAATAAATAAAATCTTTACAAAAAAAGTAATTACAGGATATATTTATGACCTTGGGGGTATGGCAGGTCTCTTAACACACCAAAAGCCAAAGTCAGCACCGAACAGAGTGATAAACAGGTGTGAATAAACACTATGAATTCTCTGTGACATAAATAAATAAATAGTTAAAATACAAAGTACAAGCTAGGAGGGAATACTTAGAATATACATAACTAAGAATTAAAATCGGAATCCATAAAGTACTCCACAAATTAAGACTAATAAAAAAAGGCACACAACCCCATTTAAAAAAATGGGCAAAGGATATGAGCAAGCCATCCACAGAAGACAAACTACATAAGACCAATAAACTCACAAAAAGATGTTCTCTCTCCTTAGTAACCAGAGGGCCGCAAGTTAGAACAGTGTGATACTGTTCTTTCGGGAAATGACTAATTCTAACTCATCAACCCGGTCTCTGCTCAGATGTCCCTTCCTCCAGGAAGCCCCGCCCTACCCTGGGGCTGGGTTGGGCGGCCCCTCCTCTCCCCTCCCCTCCCCTCTCCCCGGCGGCCGTCTGGGGTCTCCCATCCCAGCCTTGCTCACTCCGCGGGTCGTCACTGTTTGGGAACTCGAGTGTGTCTCTCCCACTGGACTGGGAACTCCAGAAGGACAGGAGGGAGCTATGGTTGCCAGTGGTCACTGCTGAGTCGCTAGCACTGCCCGGCACACGGCCGGGAACAGAGGAGGCGCTCGGGGGGTACGGGTGGAATGAGAGAGTGAATGAATGTGGAAACCGAGGCCAGGTCAATGGCAGAGCTGGGATGTGAACCCAAGTCTGGACTGAGAGGAGGAACCTAATTTGATCTCCCGTCATTTTCCCTCCCACTGAATCCTGTCCGGAGGCCGAGCACAAGGAAGTGCCTCATAAGGGCATCGAAATTGAACTTCTCGGCAACCAGAGACGTTCAGGCGGCTAGGTCGACGGCTCTCTCCAACCCAGACCTCTGCAGTCCTCCAGGACCATAGAGAGCTGCGCGGGGACCGCCCCTCTCGAAGCTCTACGCCTCTGGGGAACGGTGAGGGCGGGATCGAGGGCTAGAGAGGCCGGAAGTAGGGCGAGCCCGGGGACGCGCTGGCCGCGTCGGCGGTGGGACGCCTCGGTCCCTCTCCGGTTTTTTACTCGCGGTTCGGGGGCAAGGAGGTGAGTCCTCGCGGCGCTCCGACAGTGGGGCTGGGTCGAAAGGGGCGGGTGGGGAGAGGCGACCGGCAGCCACAGGAGCCAATCAGTCGTTGCAGTGTCTGAGAGATGGACGAGATGGAGCGAGGGGAGGGTATCAGGTGCGAGCCCTGGGGGCGGGGCGGAGGGGACAGAGGCTGGACTGGGCAAACGGCAGGCGGGGAACAGTGAGGGCGGGGCGAATAGAAAGTGGGGCCCTCGAGGGGCGGGGCTAACGCAACATCTGGACCGGTAAGGGGCGGGGCGAGCTGAAGGTGGCGGCTCCGTGTGGGCGGGGCTTTAAAGAATTTAGGGCACTGGGTGTTTGGAACTTGATGCTGTGGAGCCCCGGGATTTTTGGGGCGGGATAGCTGGGAGTGGGGGTTCCTGCTGGGAGGATGGGAATGCCGGCGCTGGTGTCTCACTCGCGCCCGCCGCCATGTCTTCATTTTCAGGCCCCAGAAGAACCTCGGGATGGACGAAGAGGGAGTGCGGCAGCCCTCCGGGCCACCCACGAGGAAGAAATTCTTCATACCGCTGGGCGAAGATGAGGCCCCTCCTGCAGGGGTAGGACGAGGAGATGAGGAGAACACTGGGGAGATGGGAGCCACGGAGGTCGCTGAGCAGAGGGACGTGAAATGACAGTGAACAGACAGTAAGGGTGTAGACAGGGAGCTGGTGAGGAGGTGACTGCAGTGGGCCAAGGGAGAGAAGGTGGTGGCCGGGACCAGTGCAGAGGCTGAGGAGTGGGGAGAAGGGGCTCGATTTAGATTTTGACACTCTCTTCCCCTGCACAGGTCAAGCCCTTATTCAAATCCACCCGGAGCCTGCCCACCGTGGAGGCCTCACCTCAGGCAGGCCCTCAGACGTATGCGGAGTATGCCATCTCGGGACCTCCAGGAGGGGTTGGAGCTCCACACCACAGGGGGCCAGAGCCCCTGGCAGGAGAGACCCCCAATCAGGCCCCCAAACCGGGGGCGAAATCCAGCAGCATCATTGTGAGCCCCCGCCAGGTGAGGAGGGGATGGAGAAGTGGGGCTTTGAGGTTTCTGGTGGGAAACACGGGTTATGGTGGGGAGTTCTGGTGGGCAGTGGAAGGAAATCTGAGCTCTGGCCTTTTTTTTTTAAGATTTTATTTATTTGTTTGACAGAGAGACAGCGAGACAGGGAACACAAGCAGGGGGAGTGGGAGAGGGAGAAGCAGGCTTCCCGCTGAGCAGGGAGCCCAATGCGGGGCTCGATCCCAGGACCCTGCGATCTAGACCTGAGCCGAAGGCAGATGCTTAACAACTGAGCCCCCGAGGCGCCCCTGAGTTCTGGCCGTTGTGCTCTGGGCTGGGCCCCTCTTTCATAGATCCATTCAAGTACTGCGTGTGGGTTGAGATTGCTCCATGTCATATTGTTTTGTTAGAACAAAAGTACCATAGACTGGGTAGTTTAAACAGCAAACATTTATTTCTCACGGTTCTGGAACCTGGGAAGTCCAAGATCAAGGCGCCGGCAGTCAAAGTGTCCGGGAAGGACCCTGGTTCATACACTGCTGTCTTATTGTGTCCTCAGATGGCAGAAGGGGTGAAGAAGCTCTCTGGGGTCCCTTTTATGAGGGCGCTAGTCCCATTCCCGGGGGCTCCACCCTCATGACCTAATTGCCTCTCCTCACCTCCTAATACCATCCCATTGGGGGTTAGGATTTCCACATGTGAGTTTTGGGGGGGACACAAAAGTTTAGTCTATACCACCCTGACTCTTCTTTTTGGGGGTGCGACCGCGTTAGTGCAGCTATATTTCCTGTCCTCCGGGTTTGTTGTTTCATTCAAAGACGATTTCTTGAACGCAGGCCCGAGTTCGAATCCTGCTCTGGCATGCAGCAGCTGTGTGATCTTGAGCAAGTGCCTTAACTCATCTGTGCCCTTAAAATGAGGTTTCGTCTGCTTGTGATCACACTGAGGTACCAGTTTACCCCCATGAGGATGGCTCTCATCAATTGGCCAAAGAAGGGTCTCGAGGCTGTGGAGCAATTGGAACCCTCCTAGGCTGCTGGTGGGAATGCACAATGGTGCAGCTGCTTTGGAAAACAGTCTGGCAGTTCCTCAAACACTTAAACATAGAGTTACCGGGGCGCCTGGCTGGCTCAGTTGGTGGAGCGCGTGACTCTTGATCTCAGGGTTGTAGGTTCGAACCCCATGTTAGGTGTAATTACTTTAAAAAATATAATTTATTTTAAAGATTTCATTTATTTGCGCGCGCGCGCGAGAGAGCAAGCTGGGGGGCGGGGGCGGCAAAGGGAGAGAGAGAACCTCCAGCAGACTCCCCGCTGAGCATGGAGCCTGACGCAGGGTTCGATCCCATGACCCTGAGATCACTACCTGAGCCGAAACCAAGAGTCGGATGTGTAACCAACTGAGCCACCCAGACATCCCCCCCCAAAATAAAATCTTTAAAAAATAAATAAATAAACATAAGAGTTACCAAATGACCCAGCAAGTCTACTTCTAGGTAGATGTTCAGGAGAAATGACAACATACATCCATACAAAATCTGGTGCCCGAGCAGTCCCCACAGCTTTGTTCCCAATAGCCAAAAAGTGCAAACAAATCACATGTCTGTCAGCTGACATCTGGCTCCTTTCACCCAGCATAAGGCTTTCAGGTTCCTCCACGAGGTAGCGCGTGTCCAGGCTTCCTTCCTTCCCTTTGCGGGCCCAATAGCATCCCGGCGTATGGAGGCGCTCTGCCGGGGTTCACATCCCTCAGCTGATGGGCTGTCCGTTGGGCTGTTTGTACTTGTTGGTTATTCTGAAGACGCTGCCCTGAACATCTGTGTTCAGGTTTTTTGGTAGACGCGGGTTTTCAGTTCTCTTGGGGATTTATGCAGGCTAGGTCATGGGGTGACTCTGTGTTGAGCTTTTTTAGGAACTCCCAAACCATTTTATCCGACGAGGCATCATTTTACGTTCCCACCAGCAGTGGGTGGGGGTTCCAGTTTGCCCAGATCCTCACTACCTGTCCTTGTCTATCTTTTTGACCGTTTTGGCCATTCTAGTGGGTGTGAAGGGGACAAAGGATTCCTTTTTTAAAAAATATTTTATTTATTTATTTGAGAAAAAGAGCACAAGCAGGGGGTAGGGGTAGAGGGAGGAGCAGACTCCCCGCTGAGCGGAGAGCCTGACGCGGTGCTTGATCCCAGGACCCTGAGATCATGACCTGATCCGAAGGCAGACACTTAACCGACTGAGCCACCCAGGCATCCCAAAGTAATCCTTTAAAAATGAAAATAGGATCCTGTCTCAGGTAGACATCCCACCTGGAGGAGGAGGAGGAGAGGAATGTGTCCATGACCAGGCTCTGGTCTCTGGATGGTGGGGCTGTCCCCAAAGGAGGAGGGGCAGGTGTAAGGGCTGATGCTGAAGGCACTTGGGATGCAATGAGGCAGACATCCTGAAGGAAGTGTCCCGCTACCCCAGGACACACACGTGGGGCCAGGGGAGAGGGCTGAACTGGAGAGATTCAGGGACCCTTTAGTTAAGGCCCAGGGCTGGGGGGAGGGGCCTAGGTCAGAGCCAGAGCACCAAGGACATTTCAGGCTGAGGAGGTAGACTCTGAAGAGGAGGAGGACAGGCACAGGCAGGGAGCAGGTGGCGAGGTGTTGACAGCGATGGGGGAGGGGGACCCTGGGGTGGCAGTGGTCCCAGGGCCATCCTGGTGAATGGCTTTGGCCCTTCCTCCGTCCCCAGAGAGGCAACCCCGTGCTGAAGTTTGTGCGTAACGTGCCCTGGGAGTTTGGTGACGTGCTTCCCGACTACGTGCTGGGCCAGAGCACCTGTGCCCTGTTCCTCAGGTGAGCTCTGAGGGGCTGCTGCGCCTTCCAGAGACCTGGGAGGCCTGGGAGGGTATGCCCCTGTGTTTTGGACCATTCAGTGGGAGACCTTTGGGTGTGGCCCTGTTGGCTCTAGGCCTCGGTGGGACCTTGTGTGGGAGGAAGAGGTCTTCGCCTGGAGGTGCCCAGAGCAAGAAGAGCTGCGGGCCCAGACCCTGGGTCTGAGGGAGGAGGGGGCTGGGGGCCTGGACTCCTGGGTCTGAGGGAGGAGGCGGCTGGGAGTTTGGACTCCTGGGTCTGAGGGAGGAGGGGCTGGGGGCCTGG
>NW_027711438.1:0-331 GCF_054177405.1 Leptonychotes weddellii | reverse complement strand
GGGAGAAGCAGGCTTCCCGCAGAGCAGGGAGCCCAATGTGGGACTCGATCCCAGCGCCCTGGGATCATGACCTGAGCCGAAGGCAGATGCTTAACGACTGAGCCACCCAGGCGCCCCATATGTTCTATTTTTATGTTTAGGCTTATACCTGGTGATCTGTGTTAGTTCTACCATTTAATTACGGTATAACCTTTCTTTTTGGTTAAGTAACTTTTATTTCAAAGGTTTTAATGTACTCTAGCTTGTTCCCCTATGAGATGACACCTCGTGACATTTCCTGGATCTTTGTTATGGAGGTTCTTTCTTTTATTTATTTATTTATTTATTTATT
>NW_027711437.1:0-331 GCF_054177405.1 Leptonychotes weddellii | reverse complement strand
TACATAGGATCCCCAGGTGTTTGCTTTTAAGATACTGGCACTTGGGCCTCACCGCCAGATATTCTGATGTATTTTTCTTCATTGGGCTCAGACATGGCTATGAACATGGGCATAGCTTAGCAGCTCTCCAGATGTTTCTAATGTGCAACCAAGGTTGAGAATCGCTAGTCTAGTGGAGAAATGTGTTTGCCTCATGGCCTGACTCTATTCAGAAAGTTCTTGGGGGCAGCCTCAAAATGAAATGAGTAAAAGGCCTTGAGGGGCTGAACCGGCCCATCTCACGGGTCCCAGGAGACAGAGGGCAGTGTTGGTGGCTGAGGGAGGGGCTTTG
>NW_027711436.1:0-331 GCF_054177405.1 Leptonychotes weddellii | reverse complement strand
ATTCTCCATTCTTTTTGACCTCATCACTTTCCTAAAGACTGCATAGATGTCCAGTTACTATATATTTTCCTTATTATATTTTGATGAAAATAACCTGTTCTTGTCTTGTCTCCTTGGTTTGGATTTTCAGAGGGCTTCCCAAAAAAATCTTTTAAAATCAATAGGTAATCCCAACATTTAAAAATACATGCAAAAGGGGAGCCTGGGTGGCTCAGTCGTTAAGCGTCTGCCTTTAGCTCAGGTCATGATCCCAGAGTCCTGGGATCCGGCCCGGCGTTGGGCTCTCTGCTAGGCGGGAAGCCTGCTTCTCCCTCTCCCACTCGCCCTGCTT
>NW_027711435.1:0-331 GCF_054177405.1 Leptonychotes weddellii | reverse complement strand
AGAATGGTTAAGAATGGAGCCTTGGTCGGGCGCTTGGGTGGCTCAGTTGGTTAAGCAACTGCCTTCGGCTCAGGTCATGATCCTGGAGTCCCGGGATCGAGTCCCGCATCGGGCTCCCTGCTCGGCGGGGGGTCTGCTTCTCCCTCTGACCCTCCTCCCTCTCATGTACTCTCTCTCATTCTCGCTCTCTCAAATAAATAAATAAATCTTTAAAAAAAAAAAAAGAATGGAGGCTTGGTCATGTACCTGGATTGGAATCCCAGGTCTACCACTGACTAGCTATGGGACTTTAGGCAAATTTATCCTCTCCGTGGCTGTTTTCTCTCATGTA
>NW_027711434.1:0-331 GCF_054177405.1 Leptonychotes weddellii | reverse complement strand
TAGCCTTAAGAGTGACATCTGGCTTGTGCCACCGGCTCTTGCCAAGGTCTCCAGGCTCGGTTTTCTCACTCAGACGTCTGCCTGCTCATTGAGCAACTCGCTGACCTTGTCACTTCCAGCCCTGTGTGTCCTCCTGTTCCCAACACCCTCACTCCAACCTCTGTATTTGTTTTCTATCCCCGCCCTGACGAGTGACCACAAACCAACTGAGAATGCATATGTATTCTCCCGCATATCTACAGGTCAGAAATCCGGGATGCCTCAGCTGGTCCCCTGCACAGGATCTCACAAGGTCAAAATCAAGGGGTTGGCCTGCTGGGTTCTTATCTGG
>NW_027711433.1:0-331 GCF_054177405.1 Leptonychotes weddellii | reverse complement strand
CCACTCCAGCAACCCTCAGTTTGTTTCCTGAGATTAAGAATTCCTCATATCGGTGAGGTTATATGATACATGTCTGAAGAAAACAGGTTAAAACATTATTTCCGTGTCCACACATGGGATGCCAGTGCCCTCGGTTGATGAGTAGTAGAAATGATGTGAATGGTGGGATCTAGAAAATAATTTGACAGTACTTCTCTAGCGCGAGACATGAGTTGTGCTTGAGATGTGGGATCTAGGCAAAAGAGAAGCCAAGGTGAAGATGTAACTCCAGTATATATTATGTTTTCCAAAACTGATAATTACACTAATATGATCATATATATAAACATTC
>NW_027711432.1:0-331 GCF_054177405.1 Leptonychotes weddellii | reverse complement strand
GGCTCTAAGTCAGTAGCAATCATTAAGTATGTAGAATTATAAATTCCTTCTGCTGGTCTCATTCACACCAGTATCCCCAGACATGTATTCTGAAATTCCCTCTCTGATACTTCAGCCAGATATGATGTATGAACCAGGGGCAACAGTCATCCACTAACCAACAGATTGCTCCTGTTTCCAAGAACTTAAGTTGCACTGTGATTCAGGAATAATTACAGGGCAATTTCACTCTTTGTCTCATTGTAGAGCAAAAATATTTCTTAGTCTGTCTTCATTCCAGATACTGAAATATTTATTTTTCTTTTCTTTTTTTAAAGATTTTATTTATTTA
>NW_027711431.1:0-331 GCF_054177405.1 Leptonychotes weddellii | reverse complement strand
CGGGTTGGCTGGGGTGATGGATGATGATCTCTATAATATTTTGATCTGAGACTTGAATCTGAGGGAAGGGTGCTCTGGTAAAGGGAGACACACATACAAAAGCCATGCGGTGGGACTCCTTCAATTTACCTCTTCCTTACTTCCCTTCCTCAAGGACTGACCCTCTCTGCATTGCCTCTGCTTCTGTCCACAAGACTTAAAGATATGGCTCTGAAGCAGGTGTGACTGCTAGTTCTATCGCTAACCATGGAACCAATCTCTGAGTCTCGGGTTTTCCCACCTGTAAAATGGTAACAAGAATGGCAATCTCGGGCACTTGGGTGGCTCAGTT
>NW_027711430.1:0-331 GCF_054177405.1 Leptonychotes weddellii | reverse complement strand
ATTTATCTCGACAGTTCCTTCCCACTCTAATATTATGTAATTGTGAAGGAGGAAGATGTGCTTTCTTTCCCCTTGCAGGGAAGATGATGGCAAGAGAACACAGAGCAGAGACCAGAGAGGGGCTGACTTGGTTCAGAAGGTGGCACCTGAAAGGTCTTCCAGCATTTTCTGAGTCAAAATTTCTAGGAGTAGCTCACTCGACATGATTTCCTATAAAATGTGTCCATTTTTAAATATAGGTTGGAGGGAAACCTAAAAATATTTAGACAAATGAAGAAATTACTTTGGAATATCTGATATTTTTACTATCCATGCCTCTACTACTTGCCAC
>NW_027711429.1:0-331 GCF_054177405.1 Leptonychotes weddellii | reverse complement strand
TGCTGCAAATGAATGAGGTCCGTCCCTGGAAGAAGGTGCAAAAAGACCACAATAAATCCCAGGAAAGCAGAGTGAGACCTATGCTGTGTTCTGACACTCGTGTCTCCCCACAAGCATGTGTTGAAATCCAAACCCCCCGAGAAGCTGGTATTGGGAGGCAGCCGGGTCCTTTGGCAGGTGCTGAGGTCCAGACGGTGGGCCACTTCCGAATTGGATTAGTGCTCCGGAAAGGAGGCTGCAGAGAGACCCCGAGCCCTCCCCCAGGGCAGAACGAGGGCGCCTGACTCTGAACTAGGCCTCGGACCTTCTCTAGGTCGTCCTGGTGCCGGCA
>NW_027711428.1:0-5818 GCF_054177405.1 Leptonychotes weddellii | reverse complement strand
TGCTTAATCAACGGAGCCACCCAGGCACCCTCCCAAAATGACTAGTATTTTATTTTATTTTATTTTTTTTAAAAGATTTTATTTATTTGACATAGAGCGACACAGCGAGAGAGGGAACACAAGCAGGGGGAGTGGGAGAGGGAGAAGCAGGCTCCCCACTGAGCAGGGAGCCCGATGTGGGGCTCGATCCCAGGACCCCGGGATCATGACCTGAGCTGAAGGCAGACGCTTAACGACTGAGCCACCTAGGCCCCCTTTTTTGCCTTTCCTTGTGAAACTAACATCAAGAAATACTTATTTCCGTTTAAACATAAAGAGAAGGGGAAATGAGACGGCGTGCCTCATATGTGCCAGGGTCAATAGGAGGAACTTCAAATGTATAAAAGTATACATTATTCTTTATCTTCCTAACAACCCCATGAATAAAACCACTGGTGGTAAAATATCTTTTGAATACCTACCATGTGAACTTTGTCAAGCTCTCACGGAAGTCAGATATGCTGTCACTGTACAAAATTGATATAATGATACATGATTATATGATACGTAATGATATATTATCATTTTACAAAACGAGGGAAAAGCGGTTTTAACGGTTAAAAAGTAAAGGTGATAAATGGTTGCCAAAGTATTTGAGCATGGCTCCATAAATACATTGCCTTTATTCTTTCCATTAAACCATTTAATGTCACTTATTTAAGTGTATGTCATGAATAATATTTGTTTTACATTGCTCCACAATTTATCTTTCTAAAAATAAAATTTAGTAATCCTACTTAAGCACCACAATGGCTTCAAATTCTCTAAAGGATCTAGTCTTAAATCATCAACAATGTTTAAAAGCCAAACTCTTTTGTCCCCTGCTTTCCAATACCGCTATTATGCTGACCTAACTTTCATTCAAACCAGACACATTGTTTCACAACTTTGCATATGGTTTCTCAGATGCTAGCCCACCTCACTTCTACAAATGTTGAATTTATATTCATATTCACATCCCATTAAATTGTTACCATCCCTGGAAAGCCCTCCTACTTCCTCATAGAATAATCACTCTCTACTATGAGCTGCTAAAGCAATTTGGACATGCCTTTACCATAGTGCATATTAAAATATCATAATATAGTACAATTATGTTTTTATTTCCACTAGAACACAAACTTTTGGAAAGTAAAATTTGGGTTTGAAGCTTCAGTTTGTCTTCCCCACTGTCTAGCCCATTGGCTAGCAAATAATCAGTGCTCAAGAAATGAGAGCTAAATAAAAATCATAAAATAGTTACTTGACAGATATAACTGACACTGACCACAGAATTAATTACCAAATCTACAAAGAGAATATTGATCAGCTTTAATATAAATCCATATCTTTGTGGGGAGGGTATTTTTGTGTCTTGTGGATGATACTAATTATGGTCTAAACCTTATCACTTTTGTGGCCTGTTCCTCTCCAGAGTTGATATGAAGAAGATGAGAATTCAGGACAGACATCTCTTTTCACTGTACAACAATTCAAAGAAGCCAACAGATATTGCCAGAGTTTACTATAATTTGAAGTCTAAATCATGTATATTGCTTTGTTGGCCACAAGAGGAGGATAGGAAGGAAGACTCCTTTGACCTCTTTTTTTAAAGGCACCAGAACCTGCTGTAGCTTCATGATAGCCATACCTTATCTATTTATAAACTTCTCTTTCTGGTAAAGTCAACATTGGAAAGTCATGCTTGGTGTCTCTTTTATTGGATTTCACTGACATTTGAGGGGCTTTTGATTCATTTTTATAAGCATCCTCTTCTTATGATTTTAGAAGCAGAATCATTCCAGTGGGAGATATAAGAAATACCTTTCAATAATATCTTGTATTTGGAGTTTGCCTCCCACTGATGAGAAGCTTTATTTTGAATTCATGTTTATACTATCATAAAATTATTTTCCAATGAAGTACTGATTTCTATAAACTGAAAGTCAATACTTCATTAAAAATAAATTACATTTAAATGAGTGAGCTCTAACAAAATCGTTATTAGTTACATTATTATGATGTTTAAAGGTCTAATTATTCCATAATGACTTAGAAACCAGCTGTTGTATTTAAGCATAGTATTGGCTTTATTTCAGCAATGAATTAAGTGAAGTAGATACGTACATGATGATAACACAGGGACATCAGCTTGAAAAAGCAATCCTTTGAACATAATCTGGCATGCACTTGAGTTATTTGTACAAAGATCCTCTATTCACTATCAATAATCGAAGACCAGCATTGGGGAAAACTTTTGCCCTTTCTCATGCCTTCTTCTGTTAAACCCTTTCCTGGATTGCTTCAAGGAAGAGCTTGTTGCTGGTCTGATTGATCAGAGCTCAAGTTATCATAAACCACAACATCCAGCAAATGGACTCACTATAACTTAAAGGTGGTTGTCATTGTTTGGATCTTTATCCTCCTCTTCCTCTTTATAGGCTAAGATCCTAGCTGAGACTTCCAGCTTTCGGTCTTTACCTCTGCAAAGAATACTTTTACTTCAGTTATTTCATGATTTCAGGTCTTTGTTAAAGTACAAAGATCTCAATGAGACGTTTTCTTGCCCACATTATTACAAACTGTATTCCCATCTTTCTGGCTTTCCCTATTGTTGTTCCCTGCTTTATTTATTCCCACATACCACTTACGACCATCCAACAGACTAAAAATCTAACTTAATTGTTAATTGTCTCTCTTCTATCAATTAAATATAAACTCCAGGAGGTAGAGAGGTGTATGTTCAATTCCGTAATTCTAGTACCTTCCACAGCATAGGTATCCAATATTTATTTACCAAATGAGTGTGTGGGGGGGAGAGGATAGGTGGGCAGAAAGTAGAATGTAAGCCCAAATTATACATTCCAACTCAGTTTCACCAGAGTTTTCCCTTGGGATTATGGAATCCTGTCTCAATGGGCACTTAAATCCTCCCTTTGTTGTCATTCGTTAAGAATAATTCCACAGGGAATTAAACATAGTACTGGAAGACAAGAGTTTAGTTTTTATGAACAGGGGAGAATATGGTTATTTTTTTCTGCCTAGACTTAATGTCACTAAATACCATCGAAATCCCATTAAAATATCTAATAATAATATACAAGTGCCTAATAAATGTTGGCTTATTCACAAAAGTACTGATTTTTTTTATTTTATCCACCTGAGTCTTTAGAGAAAACTGACTACCATCCAACTAGATTCTATGCATCATTTCCCATCCATAACTCCATAAAATGGGGAGTAATAAAATCCTCATAAGATAAAGTGCTTATAATCGTGTTCAGGATATATAAAGTTTCCAACATGAAGTTAGCTAATTTTGCCACCGTTACCCAATCAGTTCCAGGCCTTGGTGATTCTCTCTCTTAGTGTCTATCTTTTCTGTTTTATTACCACTGATTATGATGGACGGTATTGTTTTCCAAGATGTTCATGTGCTGCTAGTAGTTCAGAAGATTATTTCACATGGCATGGAAGAATACATCACAGAAATAAAGTTAATTAATTTATCTTTTATTTTCATTTTTTAGTTATTTAAGATAACAAACTTTCATTCTGAATGAATAGGCTTGAATTTTAAAGTAAGTTGATATAAAATAAGGCATTAAGTCGAGACATATGTAGGTAATATGTTGATATGCAAAACATTCTGATGACTTATGGGAATGACTGATGTTTGAAAAATGTTACCTGGACTGTCTTTTTTATCCTAGCCTTATTCTGTACTTCTTTTTATACTGTCCTCTGAGTTACCTTTCTAAACAAAATTCTGATCCTGTAGCCCCTTGCCTTAAGTGTCCTCCACTCCTAAGACTCTCTATAGGACAAATCTCAATCTTAGGAATGTACAAACTCTCCATGATCTGCTTTTGTCCCTTACCTCATTGTTTTTATCCCTGTCCTCATTGATTACAACTTCCACAGCACAATTTGTGCTCCTGCGAAATCAAGATAATTAAATTCCTTGATTATATTCCCTATAATTTGACAACTCTGTGCTTTCAGGCAAATTGGTTTTTGTTTTGTTTTGTTTTTTTGTTTGTTTGCTTTGCCTGGGTGATTATTTTTTTGTTTATCCAAATGGAGAATTTATATTCCTACTTTAAAAACCAATTCATATGTGGGGCACCTGGGTGGCTCAGTTGGTTAAGTTTCTAAGCTTCTGACTCTTGATTCCAGCTCAGGTCATGATCGCAGGGTTGTGAGCTCCACACTCGGCACAAATTCTGCTTGAGATTCTCTCTCTCCCTCACCCTTTCCCTCTACCTCTCCCCTACCCTCAAATAAATAAATAAATAAATAAAATCTTAAAAAAAAACAATTCGTATGTTATGTTTCTGGAAGCCTTATGAAAGGTAGAGTTGGTTATTTCTAACTCTGTGATAATCTGGCATTTTATAATATTTAATGTTTTCCTTTATTTTTAGTGTTTTTCATGTATATGTACACATGTTATCTCCTTCACTGGACTATGATCAGAGGCTCTACCTCCATCCCTAGCTAAAAACATGACAAGGACAGGGCCATTTTAATTACAAATCACCCAATTTTTCTAGATTGAAATCTAAACATCATGTTTAATAATGCTCCCTTTGTCCCAAACCATATCCAATTGTATAACAAGTTTTGTGCATTACCTATCAGACTGGTTTTCAATATTAATGCCTTGCGTACTCCATAGTTTTTAGGCTTCAACTCTCTTCTAGGTGCCAAAGTGCCTTCTTAACCAGTCATATTAGGGTTCATTTAGTCATGTCAGAATCTCAAATCCAATTAACTTATTCAAAAAGGGAACATTTATTAGTTTATTGTATTAATCATGTACTGCCACAATAACGCTGTATCAGAAACAATCATAAAATCTCGATGGAATGTAACACAAAAATGTATTTTGCTCTGAAGTCTGAGTTAGGCAAGCAATTCTACTGATATGAACTGGGTTTGGCTGGGCTAGCTTGTGTGTCTGAGGTAGGCTGGCAGGTGGGCTACCAACTGGTTAGGTTGACTCAGCTCTTCTCCATGTGGTCTCTTAACCTTCAGCAGATTGCCCTGGGTTTGTTCTCACGGGAATGGCAAGGTTGTAAGAGAGCGACTTGCCCTATGCCTCTTGAGGCCCAGGCTCAAAACTGGCACACGGTCCCTTCCACCTCATTCTATTGGCCAAAGCAAGTCACAAGGTTTTCCCAGTTCAAAGGGTGGAGAAATAGACTCACTTTTTAATGAAAGGGGCTGAAAATTCACATTGCAAAGGCAGAGGAAGAATGGGTGCTATTTTCACACTCCATCTGTTATACTCACATACACAAAATTGAGAAATGGAATGGGGCTGTTTTCAGAGGAGATTGGCTATGAAGATACAATTCTACCAGGAATCAGTCCCTCTCTTCCTCTCCTCAGCTCTAATCTATAATTCTCAGGCAGCTATTCCCACAAGGGCTGGTTCTAAGGTTGCAAGTGGCTTTGTCCTTACAATGAAAGCAAATTCTTCCCTAGCAGCAACAGATAAAATAATAAACAGCAACAGATAAAATAATAATAATAATTTAGAGGGAAACCCAAATTTCTTCTGCAAGGCATCTATACCTATTGCTGGCCCTTTCACTGTAGCCAGAGATAAAGGATACTATAATTAAAACAGCCAAGGTAAGATAGGATGCTCTTTACTCCCAGAATCAGAAAAAAAGCAAAAGCCGATTTTACTAAAAGGGGAGGAAGAGTGATGCGAAGGCCAAATTAACATGCCCTTGGTCTTCAATTCCTTCACATTCTTTTTTTTTTTTTTTTAAAGATTTTATTTATT
>NW_027711427.1:0-331 GCF_054177405.1 Leptonychotes weddellii | reverse complement strand
TATTACTGGTTTTTTAATGCTAAACCGATTTTTATTCCTGAGATATACACCACTATTTCTTCCCTAATTCTTTTAACAGTATTTTGTAGTTTTCAATAGATAGGTCTTGTACATAATGTGTACCTTTATTCTTAAGTTGTTCATGTTTTTTGATGCAGCTATAACTGGTATTTTACAAGTTGCCTGTTGCAGTCTTCCGTGGCCAGTTTAAATAGAATTGAATTAGCATACTGACCTTATAATCTGCAAACATACTACACTCACTCCCTGGTTTCCTTTTGTGAATTCCTTAGCATTTTCTACATATACACTACTAAATTTTACTAATATT
>NW_027711426.1:0-331 GCF_054177405.1 Leptonychotes weddellii | reverse complement strand
TTTGTTTTTCAGAGTCCATCTTCTCTCATGGTTCGTCCACCCCTCCGATTTCCCCCGCTTCATTCCTCCCCTCCCGCTAGTGTCTATCACCCAGTCACCCCGTCCCTCCCACCCCACCCCCCACTCCAACAACAGTTTGTTTCCTGCAATTAAGAATTCCTCATATCAATGAGATCATATGATACATGTCTTTCTCTGTTTGACTTATTTCACTCAACATAATACCCTCCAGTTCCATCCACGTCGTTGCAAATGGCAAGATCTCATTCCTTTTGATGGCTGCATAATATTACATGAGTCATTCTTACATACCATTTTCCAGCTTGTTTTA
>NW_027711425.1:0-331 GCF_054177405.1 Leptonychotes weddellii | reverse complement strand
GAAACCAACCATCTGCAATATTCTGTTTGTAGAGATCCAGATCTTCTTACATCTCAGGTTGATTTCATGGGTGCTCAGAGTGGTCTGGTAGATATCCAGCTCAATTCCGGGGACCAGTTGGAATAAGGTTCTCTACTCCTCCGCCATCTTTTCTCTCCTTTTTTTTACATTCTTAATTGCCTGTTGGATGTAGTGACAATCATGAAAATAATTCTGGATGGTTCCTCTTTCCTTAAAAAATATTAATTCCTTCTATAAATATTTGTTCAAACCTACTATGTATTGGCAATGAGATAGGAGCTAAGGACAAAATTGGTGAAGAAAAATAGAC
>NW_027711424.1:0-331 GCF_054177405.1 Leptonychotes weddellii | reverse complement strand
AGGCACTGTTCTCTACACTCACTAATCTTGGGTTAAGACAGATGGCCCCTCGTCGGATTGATAGCTAGCCTGGTGGGGAAGATAGATTTTGGCAAGTACCGCTTAAATAAATATAAAATTACAACTGTGATGGTCTCTATGAAGGAAGGGTACATGATGTCATAGTGTTTGGCGAGTACACACACATGCACAGAGACAGAGAACTGTCTTGGAGTGCCAAAGAGGGCTACTTGGAGTAAACACAGATGAGAAAAGAAAAAAAAAATAGGTTTTAACTGCAAAGAGACTGGACAATTTAATCAGATGGAATCACATGTGCTTCGTCTTAAGA
>NW_027711423.1:0-331 GCF_054177405.1 Leptonychotes weddellii | reverse complement strand
AGTCCTTAAATTACATACTTTTAAAGTGCTTATATTAAGCAAATCTATTACCATTTCTATGAATAAAAAGTAGAAAATATATTCTATTTATTTTTGCCAGATTTTGATGCTTGGAGGCCAGATTGTCATAATTTTTTTCATTTCATAGTTACAGAGATGTAGAAATAATGAGTACGCTTTGGTGTCCTCTTATTTTTGGAAGCATTTAAATGCACATCTCTTTACCTTCTGAACAAGATCCAAAACATTTCAGAAACAAGTGTGTCACTACACAGCTATCAAGTGTTGGTGCTCTTGAAAAGTCATTTTCATAAACGATGGCATACATCCG
>NW_027711422.1:0-331 GCF_054177405.1 Leptonychotes weddellii | reverse complement strand
CTTTTCTCTTCCTCTTTTTTCTAGGATTATGACAGTTTTTTTGAAGCAAAGGAAAGCAACACAGTCTATTCATTCTTAGGCCTGAAACCACGGTTGGCATCAAAGGTAGGTAAATCTTTTCTTTTTTTAAAATTCATCTTTCTTTTTTTTTTTTTTTTATTTATTTTATTTTATTTTTATTCTTATGTTAATCCCCATACATTACATCATTAGTTTTAGATGTAGTGTTCCATGATTCATTGTTTGTGCATAACACCCAGTGCTCCATGCAGAATGTGCCCTCCTCAATACCCACCACCAGGCTAACCCATCCTCCCACCCCCCTCCCCTC
>NW_027711421.1:0-331 GCF_054177405.1 Leptonychotes weddellii | reverse complement strand
TTTTTTTTTTAAAGATTTTATTTATTTATTTGAGACAGAGAGAATGAGAGACAGAGAGCATGAGAGGGAGGAGGGTCAGAGGGAGAAGCAGACTCCCTGCCGAGCAGGGAGCCCGATGCGGGACTCGATCCCGGGACTCCAGGATCATGACCTGAGCCGAAGGCAGTCGCTTAACCAACTGAGCCACCCAGGCGCCCGGCAATATTTTCTTTTTTTCTGTCAGGTCTAAAGAAAGAGAAATTGTACAGATCAGAGGCTTTCATACATGGCCCTTTGTTTTTCAGTCAACTTACTACATGGAGGGAAACCTCGGACACCCCGTGTTCCAGAC
>NW_027711420.1:0-331 GCF_054177405.1 Leptonychotes weddellii | reverse complement strand
GAAACCAACCATCTGCAATATTCTGTTTGTAGAGATCCAGATCTTCTTACATCTCAGGTTGATTTCATGGGTGCTCAGAGTGATCTGGTAGATATCCAGCTCAATTCCGGGGACCAGTTGGAATAAGGTTCCCTACTCCTCCGCCATCTTTTCTCTCCTTTTTTTTACATTCTTAATTGCCTGTTGGATGTAGTGACAATCATGAAAATAATTCTGGATGGTTCCTCTTTCCTTAAAAAATATTAATTCCTTCTATAAATATTTGTTCAAACCTACTATGTATTGGCAATGAGATAGGAGCTAAGGACAAAATTGGTGAAGAAAAATAGAC
>NW_027711419.1:0-331 GCF_054177405.1 Leptonychotes weddellii | reverse complement strand
TATTACTGGTTTTTTAATGCTAAACCGATTTTTATTCCTGAGATATACACCACTATTTCTTCCCTAATTCTTTTAACAGTATTTTGTAGTTTTCAATAGATAGGTCTTGTACATAATGTGTACCTTTATTCCTAAGTTGTTCATGTTTTTTGATGCAGCTATAACTGGTATTTTACAAGTTGCCTGTTGCAGTCTTCCGTGGCCAGTTTAAATAGAATTGAATTAGCATACTGACCTTATAATCTGCAAACATACTACACTCACTCCCTGGTTTCCTTTTGTGAATTCCTTAGCATTTTCTACATATACACTACTAAATTTTACTAATATT
>NW_027711418.1:0-5819 GCF_054177405.1 Leptonychotes weddellii | reverse complement strand
TAGATAAGTGCCACACACTAGATTTGGGGTGTATTTTGGTCTTTTAGAAGAAAGTGCCTGCCAAAATTTTAAAGAAAGAAAAACTTATATATGTACAAAAATAAGGGTTGATATGATGAAGGGATGGAATATGACTGTAGAGATGGAAATTACAAAAAATTTTATAAAAGGAATTGATAAGAAGGTGTTTGAAAAAAGAAAGAAGAGCATTTAAAAAGAGAAAAAGGGAAAAAAAAAGGGAGAGAATGTGATCAGGCAGAGGAGTAGAAAAAAACCATACACTAGAGATTTAGGGTATATTTTGATCTGTTAGAAGAAACTATCTCAAAATTTTAAAGAGAGAACAACTTATATATATATGCTAAAAATACGGGTAACTATTATGAAGGGATAGAATATGACTCTAAAAATGAAAAATAAAAATGTTTTCTAAAAAAGGGATTGATAAGATGTTGGTTGAAAAAGGGAAAAAGAAAAATACAAAAAAAAAAGAAAGAAAAAAAGACAGTTAAAAAAAATTAACTTTGAAAGACTAATGAATCATGGTAAAAAAGCCATGAATTCTATGTGTAGTAATCCTCTAGCGCTGGAGTTCTGCCAGTCTCATTGATCAGTAAACTTGGTCTTGGCTGGCTCTTCTTGCTGATCTTCTGGGGAGGGGCCTGTTGCTGTGGTTTCCAAATGTCTTTTCCGGAGGCGGAATTGCCCCGCCCTTGCCCGGTCAGGGCTAAGTAATCTCCTCGGGTTTGCTCTCGGGAGCTTTTGTTCCCTGCGAGGTTTCCATACAGCTTTGGAGGCGGAGAGTGAAAATGGCGGCCTCCCAATCTCCGCCCCAGAGGAGCCGAGAACCTGGGGCCCTGCTCCCCAGTGAGCCCCCAGAGAAAAGCCGTCAGTCACTCCTGTCTCCCCGGTCTCCGGCCTCACTCCGTGCTCTCCCAACCTGTGACCGCGCGTTTCTGTCTCCGGCACCCGACCCCGTGTGGAGTCTCCAAACCTAGCAGAACCCTGTGGTGTGCTCCTTCGCCGCTCCTTCTGGGGGAGGAAGGTGAGTCTCCCCGGATCTGCTGCTTGTTGGGTCCCTGCTGGAGGAGCAGTGGCCCGACTGTGCCGTGGATCACGGTTTATGGCAACCCCGAGCTGAGAGCCCACGCCTGGGCTCCGTCTCTGCAGCCGGCTTCCCTGCTCCGATACCTGAGAGCTCTGCCACACTCAGGCACCCCCGGTCTTTCTGTGACCCCGAGGGTCCTGCGAGGGTTCCACGCTCCGCTTAGCCACCGGAGTGATGTCCCTCAGCGGAGCAGACTTTTAAAAGTTGCGATTTTGTGCTCTGCGGCTCTATCACTTGGCAGTAGCGGCCCACGGAGGCCCCTCTCCCGCCGTCTATCCTCCCGAATATCGCCTCGGATTCACTTCTCCGCACGTCCTACCTTCCAGAAAGTGGTCGCTTTTCTGTTCAGAGAGTTGTTGCTCTTCTTTTCTTTGATTTCCTGTTGAGTTTGTAGGTGTTCAGAATGGTTTGATCCCTATCCAGCTGAATTCCTGAGAGGAGACGAAATTTAGGTCTCCTACTCCTCCGCCATCTTGCTCCGCCCCCTTAAATGGGATTGCTTTCTTTTTTTTTTTTTTTTAAGATTTTATTTATTTATTTGCGAGAGAGACAATGAGAGACAGAGAGCATGAGAGGGAGGAGGGTCAGAGAGAGAAGCAGACTCCCCACTGAGCAGGGAGCCCGATGTGGGACTTGATCCCGGGACTCCAGGATCATGACCTGAGCCGAAGGCAGTCGCTTAACCTACTTAGCCACCCAGGCGCCCCAAAATGGGATTGCTTTCTTAATTTCTCTTTCATATAATTTGTTGTTAGTTGTATAGAAATGCAACAGGTTTTTAAAAAATTTATTTATTTATTTGAGTGAGAGAGAGCAAGAGAGAGCACGAGTGGGGGGAGGAGCAGAGGGAAAGAGAAAATCTCAGGCAGACTTCCCACTGAGCACAGAGCCCAACATGGGGCTCAACCACAACCCAGAGATCATGACCTGAGCTGAAACCAAGAGTCGGATTCTCAACCAACTGAATCCCTGAGGCACCTCAAATGCAACAGATTTTTGTATATTGATTTTTGTATCCTGAAATGTTACTAAATTTGTTTCACAGTTTTTTTGATGGAGTCCTAAGGGTTTTCTATATGTAGGATCATGTCATTCATAAACAGTTTTACTTCTTCCTTTCTGATTTGGATGCATTTTATTTCCTTGCTTAATTGCTTTGGGTAGGTCTTCCAATACTATGTTGAATAGATTTGGAGAGAGTAGGTACTATTGTTTTGTTCCTGATTTTAGAGGAAAAGCTTTTAGCTTTTCACCATTTAGTACGGTGTTAGCTCTGGGTTTGGTTTTTATTTTGTTTTGCTACATTCCGTCTATACTCAATGTGTTGAGTTTTTATTATAAATGGATGTTGAATTTTGTCAGGTGCTTTATCTGTATCTATTGAGATGATCATATGATTTTTATCTTTCATTTTGTTGATGTGATGTATCACATTGATTTGTGGATGTTGAACCATCCTTGCATTTCTGGAATAAATCCCACTTGATCATGGTGTATTTAAAAATGTTCTGGTGAATTTGTTTTGCTAATTTTTGCTGGGGACTTTTTTATCTGTGGGGTTATTGGCCTGTAATTTTCTTTTCTTGTAGTGTTCTTGTTGGTTTTGGTATCAGGATAATGCTGCCTGTGTTAAATGAATTTAGAAGCATTCCCTCCTCTTCTATTTTTTGGAGGGTTGATATTATTTCTTCTTTAAATATTCAGTAGAATTCCAGTGAAACCGTTTGGTCTTGGACTTTTATATTTTAGGATGTTTTTGAATACTGATACAATCTCCTTACTAGTAATTGGTCTACTCAGATTTTATATTTCTTCATGATTCATTCTTCGTAGGTCATATGTAAGAATTTATCCATTTTATTATAGGTTGTCTGGTTTGTTGTATAATTGTTCATAATATTCTCTTATGTCCTTTGTATTTTTGTGGCATCAGTTGCAACTTGTCTTTCATTTCTAATTTTTCTTATTTGAGTTCTGTCTCTGTTTTTCTTAATTATCTAGCTAATGATTGTTTTATTTCTTCATATTTATCTGTTATGATTTTTGTTATTTCCTTCTGTCTGCTAATTTTGGCCTTAGTTTGTTCTCCTTTTTTTCTAGTTCCTTGAGGTGTAAAATTAGGTTGAGATCTTTCTGTTTTCTCAATGTAGGTATTTATCACTATAAACTTCCCTCTTATAACGGCTTTTACTGTATCTTACAAGTTTTGTTAAGTTGTATTTTCATTTTCATTTGTCTCAAGAAATTTTTTTGGTTTCTCTTTTGATTTCTTCTTTGACCCATTGGTTTTTTTCAGCAGCAGGTTGTTTAATCTCAATGTATTTGTGAATTTTCCAACGTTCTTTTTATAATTGATTTCTAATTTAATACCTTTATGATCAGAAAAAGTGTTTAAGAAGGTTTCAGTCTTCTTTAATTAGGACTAGTTTTGCAGCGTAACATACGATCTATCCTGGATAAGATTTCATGTGTATGCTTGAACAAAATGTGTATTTTGCTTCTCTTGGATGGAATGTTCTATAAATGTCTGTTAAATCCATCTGGTTTAATGTGTAGTTTAAGTGCAATGATTTCTTATTGATTTTCTTTCTTTATTCTCTATCCATTGTTGAGAGTGGGGTATTGAACCCTACTGGTATGGTATTGCTGTCTATTTCTCCCTTCATGTCTGTTAATATTTGCGTTATATATTTAGTTGCTTCTATGTTAGGTTCATAAATATTTACAAATTTTATATCCTCTCATTGGATTGACTTTTTAATCATTATGTAATGCCCTTCTTTGTCTCTTATTAGAGTCTTTGGCTGAAAGTCTATTTTACTTGATATAAGTATAGCTACCCTTGCTTTCTTTTGGTTCCATTTGCATAGAATATTTTTTTCTATCCCTTCATTTCAGTCTGAGTACTTAAAGCTTAAGTAAGTTTCTTGTAGGCAGCATGTAGTTAGGTCTTTTTTTTTTTTTCTTTTAACCCATTTAGCTATTCTATGTCTTTTGATTGGAGAATTTAATGCATTTTCTTTAAAATAATTATTGATAGGTATGGACCTTACTATGTCATTTTATTGATTGTTTTCTGGTTGTTTTGTAACTGCTGGTTGTTTTCCTCTTTTGTTTTCTTCTTTTATGATCTGATGATTTTCTGTGGTGGTATGCTTACATTTTTTCTCTTTTGTGTATCTGCTATAGGTTTTTGCTTTGTCCTATCATGAGGCTTATGTAAAACATCTTATAGTTATAAGTCTATTTTACTTTGTCTTTTACTTTGTTTTAAGATTTATTTATTTCTTTGAGAGAGAGAGAGCACATACAGGGGCAGAGGAAAAGGGAGAGACAGTGCTAAGCAGACTCTCGCTGAGTGTGGAGCCTGATGTGGGGCTTTATCTCATGACTCTGAGGTCACAACCTGAGCTGAAACCAAGAGTTGGATACTCAACTGACTGTGCCACTCAAGCATCCCTATGACAGTGTATTTTAAGCTGATAACAACCTAACTTGGATGTTTACAAAACATATGATTTCTTACATTCTCCCCTGACATTTTAAGGTTTTGATGTCACAATTTACATTTTTTAATGTATCCTTAAGAAATTACTGTTGTTATGGGAATTCTTAATACTTTTATCTTTTAACTTATATTACAGTTACATAAGTGACTTTCCCACCACCTTTACAACATTAGAGTATTCTGAATTTAGCCATATATTTACCTTTTCCGGTGAGTTTTATACTTTGATATGTTTTAATGTGACTAATTAGCACTCTTTTGTTTCAGCCTGAAGAACTCCTTTTAACATATCTTATCAGGCTGGTCTAGTGGTGATGAAGTCCTCCAGCTTTTGTTTCTCTGGAAAATTCTTTTTTTTTTTTAATTTTTTTTTTTTTTTAAGATTTTATTTATTTGAGAGAGAGAGAATGAGAGACAGAGAACATGAGAGGGAGGAGGGTCAGAGGGAGAAGCAGACTCCCTGCCGAGCAGGGAGCCAGATGTGGGACTTGATCCCGGGACTCCAGGATCATGACCTGAGCCGAAGGCAGTCACTTAACCAACTGAGCCACCCAAGCGCCCTGTCTGGAAAATTCTTTCTCTCTTCTTTGATTCTGAAGGATAACTCTGTTGGAGATAGTGTCCTTGGCTGGCAACATTTTTATTTCAGCACTTTGAATATCTCATTCCACTCCCTTCTGACATGCATGGTTTTTGTAAAATCCACTGATAGACTTACAACAGTTTTCTTGTATGCAATAAGTTGCTTTTCTCTTGCTGTTCTCTCTTTATAACTTTTGACAATTTAATTATAATGTGTCTGGGTGTGAAACTCTTCAGATTCATCTTATTTGGTACTTTTTGGGCTATCTGGATCTGGATATCTTGCTTTTCCTTTCAAATAAGGGCAGTTTTGAGGCATTTCTTTAAATAAGCTTTTGCCTCTTTCTCTCTCTTCTTCCCGGACCTCTTTAATGTGTATCTTGGTCTTTTTGATGATGTCCCATAGTCCCTTAAGCTATCTTCACTCTTTTTCCTGTTTGCTCCTCTGACTCGATGTATTCCACGGCCCGTCTTCTAATTTGCTGTTCTTTTCTTCCAGTTGATCTAGTCTGTAGTTGGGTGTCTCCATTGAATTTTTCACTTTAGTTATTGTATTCTTCAGCTCTGTGATTTCTGTGGTGCTTTTTTTTAAATTTATTTTTTTATTATGTTAATCACCAT
>NW_027711417.1:0-331 GCF_054177405.1 Leptonychotes weddellii | reverse complement strand
GCTGAGCCCTGGGAGGTGGGTGGGGGGCGCACGCGGGGCTGCTCTCCTCTCCTCTGTTCCTTTCCACCGGCTGTCATGGCGCGGACACAGTCCTTGGTGGGACAAGGAATCCTCCGGCCCTTTCTCTGAGCCTCTGTCTCGAGTGGTCTGGAGAACTCCTTGGACGCCCACCCTCAGAAGCCAAGTCACCCGGACCCCGAGTGGCCCGGCCGGCGGTGGGTCCCCCGCAGCGGAGAGAGTTTGTGTTTACAGTTTTCTACCATCCCCAAGGCAAGCAGGCACCTTGATCTTGGCGGCGCCGGGGCCTTGAGCGCCGGACACCAGAGGTCAC
>NW_027711416.1:0-331 GCF_054177405.1 Leptonychotes weddellii | reverse complement strand
GACAGTTCTTGGTCTGGAGGGGGCGCTGTCTCCTTGAAGCCCTGGTGGGAGACCTGCGGCCAAGGGGGCACCCGGGCCCAAACCCCAGCACAGGTGTGGTTTCCGTCCGGAGCCCCGACCACCCCTCACCCCCGCCCGGTGTCTCATTCCAGTCTGCCCCAGGTGGGAATTGTTCTCCCCACGTCCTAGGTGAGCAAACTGAGACCAGAGGGGCAGTCACGTGCCCCAAGTCACACAGCATGTCGGCGACAGCCCGGGCCTCCAGCTCTTTGGATTGTGGACTCCATGTTCTCTTCGTGGCACCTGTTTGGGGGCCCCTCAGACACCTCTG
>NW_027711415.1:0-331 GCF_054177405.1 Leptonychotes weddellii | reverse complement strand
CGTTATGTATACCTTACTAAAATATTTGAGAAAAATTTTATTACTATGATACGACTTGAGTGTACACAAGCAGTCTTTTGTCAAATAAAGGCTGTAAAATTGAATGCTGTCAATAAACTTTGTCAAGTCCTTGTGAAGTTGGGCTACAATTTTTTGTCGGTTGCATTTAGCATCTTTTTTAAGTAATACCTATGCCCAACATGGGGCCTGAGATCAAGAGTCACATACTCTACCGACAGCCAGCCAGGTGCCCCTGAGTCTAGCTTTGTCCTTCAACTTGTTTGGCATTCTTGGTAGCCAGAGAGCTTGTAGAACACAAGTGTGGAGGAGG
>NW_027711414.1:0-331 GCF_054177405.1 Leptonychotes weddellii | reverse complement strand
ATGTAATGTATGGGGATTAACATAAGAATAAAAAAAATAAAAAATAAAAAAAAATTTTTTAAAAGTGAGTTATAAAAGCCAAGTATGCTTTCAGTTTATATTACAAGTAATTTAGACATCATATGCCTATTTATAAAATGCCATATCAGCTCTCAGATGCAGTATGGGGAGTTCCATAGTTTCATTTTCCATAAAGATGCTTTAAAATATTTATTGTTCTAAGCCTTGAAAGGCACAGATGGATGACAAAGTCACTATAGTAATCCTCACATGAAAAATAACAACTGAGACTACTTCCCTCAAAGCTGGTCATCCCTCTTGTTCATTAACT
>NW_027711413.1:0-331 GCF_054177405.1 Leptonychotes weddellii | reverse complement strand
GAAGCTTCCAAGTTCTTTGTGGAAGAAAGCATAATCTCAACTAAAAGAAAGCTACAAACCAATTTATGAATCACCAGTCCAGAAATCCTAATACCAACAGCCCCAAATCCAGCGGCATGTTAAAAGAAGAATACACCCAGAGCAATACGTACGGGAATGCAAGGATGGTTCAAGACTGGGACACACGTTCATGCAGTTCATCACAGAACTAGAGCCTGGAGAAGATAAGTCCCGTGATCCCTCGAGCGGGCTGCAGTGGGGGTGCACGGCCACATGTGAGAAGACCTCCCTACACCTTTGGATGCCTTCTCTGTTCTACTAGGGAGGATCT
>NW_027711412.1:0-331 GCF_054177405.1 Leptonychotes weddellii | reverse complement strand
AGTCTATAAGTGAGGCATGGTGAAGACTACCCTATGGCCTCCAAGCTCTGTTGCATGGGGAGGAGTGAAGCCTAAAAGATATTTCCCTCTCTCTATCCCTTTCTCTCTCTCTCTTACACACACACACTCACACACACACACACACACACACACACACAATATGTGTCACAGACAATTCTCACCAGCCAGAAATTAAACTTTACCCCCTTCTCAATATAAACATCTCCGTCCAAGAAGAACTCATCTTACAGAAAGGTAAATAATCACAAAGAAACCAAAGGGAATGTAAGATGTCCCAATGACAAAAGGAAAAAGAAAACAGGAAAGGCAG
>NW_027711411.1:0-331 GCF_054177405.1 Leptonychotes weddellii | reverse complement strand
TTTTTTTATTTTTTTATTTTTTAAAGATTTTATTTATTTATTTGACAGAGAGAGAGAGAACAAGCAGGGGGTGCAGCAGAGGGAGAGGGAGAAGCAGGCTTCCTGCTGAGCAGAGCCCGATGTAGGGCTCTATCCCAGGACCCTGGGATCATGACCTGAGCCGAAGGCAGACACTTAACTGACTGAGCCACCCAGGCGCCCCAGAAAAGGTATCTTTTTAAAAGAGTGGACTTGGTGGGGCCTTGAAAACTTCGTAGCTGCATTTCCCACAAAGAATGTGATGACCAAGGCAAGGCCCACTAACGTCTTCCTGATGTAGTTCAAGGGCTCC
>NW_027711410.1:0-331 GCF_054177405.1 Leptonychotes weddellii | reverse complement strand
TTTTTTTTTTTAATTCACCTACAATGGTTTTTTCTCATTTTTTTCTTTACCCACAGACTTCCTAAGACAGAAGTTCTAATTTCTCACAACACAGTTTCTTTCTTTTTTGATAGATGTTTTAAAAGAAAAAAGAAACTGAACTTTACACGGACGATCGAGTAGTACTGCTCAACTGTTCAGGCGTAGCTGGGCTAGTAACTGTATGTTAGTAACTCCTAGCATGTTCGATTTTAAAAGCACCTGGGTAGAAGCTGGGAGGCTCTGTTAATGTTTTAAAACCCCCAAAGCAGGAGGCAGAGGCTCTTCTGGTTCTTAGTACAGGGCTGATGCT
>NW_027711409.1:0-331 GCF_054177405.1 Leptonychotes weddellii | reverse complement strand
AGGCTTCCCACCACCCCGAGTTCAGACGTCTTTGATCGTTCGATGGGCCCTTGTGTCTGTGACCCCATGGGGGAGAGTTTGGGCCTCTGTGCCTGGTGGCCCAGTGCATGAGGAGACGCTCAGACGGGGCTCAAGGCCTGTGGGGCTGATGGCGGATGCTCCGGGGCCTGTCCTCTAGACGGTCCTTCCCAGAGGGGACCACTGTCATGGGCCGCAGTCTCCCAGTGTGAGCTGCCACCCGGGTGCAGGGACCAGCCCACCCAGTCTCAGGGATGGGGGTTCCCCTGGGCTCAGGGACGGGGACCCACCTGGACACAGGAATAGGGGTTCA
>NW_027711408.1:0-331 GCF_054177405.1 Leptonychotes weddellii | reverse complement strand
CAGTGTTTGTACTTCCTCATCTAAAAAATGAAGTTAATATCACCACATTATTTCTCAGGATGATGGTAAGGATGCCGTGAAATAACGTGTGTGAGAATGCTTCAAAAGTGCCTGGCCCGCGATGGATGTTGACCAAATCGGGGTCTTTCTATTATTAATGCTAAAGTGTTATACTTCATAGGGCTCCAGGCTGGCTCAGCTGGTAGAGCATGCGACTCTTGATCTCAGGGTTGTGAGTTCGAGCCCCACACTGGGTGTGGAGATTACTTAAAAATAATTAAAAAATCTTAAAAAAAAATAAAGTGTGATACTTCTAGATGCCATGTCCATT
>NW_027711407.1:0-5819 GCF_054177405.1 Leptonychotes weddellii | reverse complement strand
CAAATATTTTTGATCCTGTCCAGTTTGGTTTTATTTGTTGTCAGAGCAAACCTATTTGATTTTTGTTCTTGGTCCAGTGTCATGGTCCTTGCTCTAGGGGTGTGGTCTATAACCCAAGGTGTCACCTTGTTGAGATTTCAAGCAAATATCTAAGGTGCTCAGTGAAGTCTCTCCATGTTGGCTTGGCCAGAGATCCAATGTCTTCTAATAGTACATGCCTATCTTTCCTCTGACAGCTCTGTTGCTCCTGCTTACTCTCATTATTATGAGAGTAAGAAACCAAAGTCCTATACAGCCCACTGTTTAGTGCCTAAAAACAATTGTGCCATGCATTATGTCCAGGTAATTTACAGAAGTGTAAGTGTAGTTCCTCTTACTCCATCATTGCCAGAGCAGAACTCCTCCCTCACAGTCTTAATTTTTACCTATTTATCAAGTTGAATCAGACATTATTGTTGCAAAAAAGAAAAACAATACATTTATTCTTTATGCATTTATTAATAGTGCATTACAAATGTTGACAAAACTTGTGATCAAAGGAGATGTGAATGATAAATCTATAAGAGAAGAATTAAGAAATTCCCTTTGGCATTCCAGGCAGCTTTTAAACATCAATAGCTTCTGTTATTGTTTCTGAAGAAGAAAGGAATTTTGAGGCATGAGATATAATTTTATTACGTCAAAACACCGTGGCCAAGATTTTTTTCCTGTTGAATAGATGATCAAACAGACATATTTTAGGACAAAATAACTAACCCATTTTAGATCACAGGCCTTGAGACTGCTCTAAAGGATTCATGTGGCTAGGAGCTGTACCAGATGGTCACTACAGACAAGAAAGATATTCCATCTCTCCCAGCTGTGACTTAGTCTTGTCACTGGCATTTGGCAACATCTAGCATTTAACATTATGAAACTGTAAGGATTAGATATCAATACGATCATTCCTTCAACAAGCGCCTTAGCAGGGGCAAGGCTGGGAACTTATTTAACACATAGATGTTTGACCTGCACGGGGTTAAAAAATGGTGAATGTCTTGCCAACATATAAATATTGAGGGATTTCATTAAAAAATTCAGATTTCCAGCTTGTCTTGAATCTGGCAACACTAATTTTTAAATTATGTCTAGTAGTAGTTGATATGACCTAAGTAGCAAATGATTTTTAGAGGACCCGTAGTCCCCTTAACAGCTTTATGCATTTACACCACTGCCCAGATCCTGTGGCATACACATTTGCCTCCCCTGACCTAATGAACATTCAGGAAATAGGAATAGCTGGTAACCAAAGCAGATGAATGTTTAAAGGCTCCTTTCCAGAGATGTAGGTGGGATTATCAATTCCTAGAACATATTCTATTTCTCTGCTTTAAAATTCAGTTTAGTGGTTTAAAGTCCATGATTATTATTCCATTTCACTGAATCAAAGACACTACCGATTTTAAGAGGCATTATTATGCTATGATCACTAAAAAAAAAAGAAATAAAAAGAAAAGCTGCTTTTGTTTAACTATGACAGCCCACGGATTGAAGAAGGCATCTTGATGGCAGAGGTGTTGAAATGCAGAAAACTGTGCATTTTAATATCAGTCAAAAATGGTAATATCATATATGAACAGCACACACATGAATAGAAGGCTTTCTAGTTTACAGATCAATTCCAGTCTCTTCATGATTTCCATCCTCACTGCCATTGTCTCTTAAAGAGGCTCTAGGCCTCTAGTCTCAATCCCTTCAGTCCTCTTCCTGTCTACTACCAGGACAATCTCTCTAGAATAGAAATCTGCCTGTCTGTCCGCTACACTCACTATCCCTGTGACAGTGAGAAGGACCCAGTTTTCTCAGCGTGTCATGTGAGGTTGTTTGGCATCTTGTCCTTTTCTTTTCTGGTCTCATCTCCTCTTGCCCTCCCTTTTGTATTTAGCAAAACCAAATTCACAGAGTCTTTGTTTCAGTCACCTCCTCCAATCTTCTGGCTAACCAGATTTTAGTCATTCTTTAACTCAGCACAATCATCACCTCAATGGGATACCTTCCATAGCACACATACTACATCTTTTCATTCCATTCTCGAGTCATTTGAAGCTAGCGTGGTCCACTTCTCTACCTAATATTTGCCTTGTGGTTTATTTGCATGCATGCCTGTCTAGACCAGAGCTTGCAAATGGCCATCTCTTAAGTGGATTCCAGCCTTCACAGATACACTTTGCCTGCAAAATGTTTAGACCATTTTTGTAATTAGATGTCCACCTTAAAAATACGGATATTTCACATGTTAAGAAAACCAAGCCTAGATACAAGGGACTAGCATTCCTGGAGAACCACAACCAGCTGAAGCTGGCAGAAGCTGCCCCATAGAGATTAGACATGCTTTCTACAGTGTGTCAGGAAACCCATCAGTCCCCCTGGTTTATAATATGTCCTTTCCCTCATTTATAATACAGGCCCGGCCTCAGTAAGCATCAGAGTTTGCAACTTTGGATATAAACTGTGTGCTCCTTGAATTAAGCAAGTATCTTATTGATCTGTGTTCCCTGGTACCCAGCACAAAGCCTGGTATATATAGTTGGAATTCAAGAAATATTTCATGTATTAAATTGACTAACCTGATACGATAATCACAACAGTCCACCAAAGAGGCAAGGTAGGTATTATGACTTACAGTTGATAAAGAAATATAGTTTGGGAAGTTAATGTCTTGCCTAAAAAACATAATTAATATGAAGTAAAGCTAAGACTGAACCCAAATCTCTGCTCCATGTCTCAGGATTTAGCATTAAGACACACAGTCTTTTGTGCCTACCTATCTGGAAAGGTCATGAAACCTCAACATCTTTTTCAGTGAATAAATTAATCACTACGTCCTCTATATCCCTACCTTCGCAGAACTTACTGCGCACTGCTGTGTATTATAGTTAACAGTGTGCATGTGTCCCCCTAATGTGACTTGAGGATGAAGGCCTGTGACCAGCCAGTATCTCTCATACAGTAGACCTGCAACACTGGCTGGAGCATTTAAAGGAACTGAATGAATACCTCTCTATTCTTTGTTATTTCCGTTGTAACAATGCCTTAAGTCCCACACGAAAGGAGACAGGAACCGTATTTGGGGTTTTGCTATCTGACAACTTCTGGGCCTGGCACAGGGATACTGCCCAGCCATGTGGGTCATAGGAATTATGAATTCAGATAGCCACAGAGTTTGCCAACTTTAAGTCTAAATATGTAAAGTTGATCACCCTTTTTCCAGCTATTACTTAGTAAGACATTTCGTGTCATAAATAACATACTTCCTCCTAATATATTTACTAAATTAATATACTTACATAAAGCAATCATTACTATTTATATTTATCTTCTTGCCATAAATGAAAAGCTAGGGTTTGAAGGGATTAAGTCACTTGTGTAAACTGAATCAAGTGCTTCAGTTCTCTCTGCATGTTGTACAAATCTGCCCTTCATTCTTAGCAACCTACCTTCATAGACTCTACTAAAAGATACCCTTTCAATACTTTTTATGCTTTTTTCAATATATTACTCTACTGGTTTTAATATTCTAGATTCTGGGTTTATTTGAAAACAAATGTAATTTTGCATTCAGACAATACAGGGCATCTTGTTTAGATATTAAGGATTTCACAGGGGTGACGGCAAAGCATTAAACCAAGTATAGAGCTTCCTGAGTGCAGGAACCCACGTGACTATACAGCTCACTTGCCCATGAAGCTGGCCCTGATCAGAGGGAAATCACTTGGCCTCCTTGACCCTCAGATTGCTCATCTACAAAAATGACCTAATCACACCTGCCTTATCCCTCTCACGGTCATTGTAAGGATCACAATGAGATAATAAGTTCAAATGCTTTGTAGAACCCAAAACACTTGAAAATACATTAAGTTTGTTTTACAAAGTTACTGACTGATGCACATGGTTCTTTTGCATTTATTTAACAAATATTATAAAACACTTTTTACAGGCCCAAGCTTGAAACAAATGAGTACTGTTCATTCTCCTATAAAAACCCAAATTCTTTCTTAAAACATGCTTTACCACGATTTTACATCAATTGTGTACTCTGGGAAGTTAACAATAAAATACCCCCCTGAAATAAGAGTCTACTAAATAGATCTACCTAAGCGCAAATGGATGCCTTAAAACTAACCTAAACTGCTTCAAATTACTATGTAGTTAACTCTGAAACTTTACATTCATTTTCTGGCACATCCAGGCCCTGCCTCAGCCTGCCTGCAGCTTTATAAGCATCCCTAGTTTCTGGGTGTAAGTCCTCCTAGCATGTTAACTTAACAAATGCATTAATAAGCTCTATTTATTCCTTCTTGCTGATAACAGAATTTATAAAGAGGGAAGGCTGACGTTTCCTCAATTCTAAGTTCTTGTCTCTTTTTGGCAGAATTTCCTATCCTATGGAAGAGGTTTTTGTTTTTGTTGTTGTTGTTATTTCAATGTCTCTTCTGTAACTTTCCTGCATTTTGCTTCTGGGGCAAAAGCAAAGGAAACAAACCTAAACTAGCTAGAAATTTCAAAATGAATTCCTGTATGTTTTTGATCCTCAAAACACAAAACATATCAGGATCCAATTACAAAATGACTCAATTTGTAGTGTGGAAATAAATATCTTCACTTTTTGTTCTGGTCTTTGTTCTCATTCAGCCTTCCAGGGAACATTTAAATAGCTTTGAAATAGGTTAGAATATTACTATTCCTATTCCTAAAAATGTAATGTTAATTAAAATTATGGATTCCTTGCTCCTAGTGATTTACCAATGCCAGTAAAGCACTGAGACACCACAGGCTCCGAACCCTTTTTTCTTTTAATAATATAGGCATAATCTAACCTAAGAAAACTATTTTCTTCTTCTACTTTAAAACAAGTAATTTAGGGGCGCCTGGGTGGCTCAGTCGGTTAAGCAGCTGCCTTCGGCCCAGGTCATGATCCCAGGGTCCTGGGATCGAGTCCCGCATTGGGCTCCCTGCTCGGTGGAGAGTCTGCTTCTCCCTCTCCGTCTGCCTGCCTCTCTGCTTACTTGTGCTCTCTCTCTATCTCTCTGTCAAATAAATAAATAAAATCTAAAATAAATAAATAAATAAAATAAAACAAGTAATTTAAACAAATAACGGAATTCTCGGGTTGAACATGACACTATCTATGGCTGTAGAGGAACCTTCGCTGTGCATCTTCACGCTTTTATCTCATTATCCATTTAAAGCTACAGGTGTACAGAGCTGGAGGAAGATCAATCACTTAACTTCTATCAGAGGCTCAGGGTTAAAAGAAAAAGCCACCTCAGTGTCCTAATCTTCAAAGAAAAAGTGAAGGAAAAGGAGTTACAACTGAGAGGGTGTTTTCAAATGTCAGAACGGGACTCCTGCGCAAATGTCTGGGGGGTGAGACTAAATGGCTGGGAACCCCGAAGTGGGACAGTGGCAATCAACAAAGTACCCTGAACTGAAACCACAGAAAAGGAACAGAGCAGATGCCTTATCTTCTCTGGGGGACTGGAGACATCTCCTGCCCTGTTCCTATGAAATGGAAATGGCCAAAGGAGGTGGGGGAAAAGAATTAAGAGTATTAGGCCACATGCCAGGGCACTGATGTGATTACGAATGATTGGAAATCCCTTAGGGGAATGTCAATTTCCTCTTTATTATCAGTAATGTTTGCTTAGGGTCATGAAATAATTTGAGGTGGCCTAAAATGCAACTTTTAATGGCTAAAATGTAGTGGTCTATTCTGCTTCCTGCATTAATTAGAAATGGCATCTAATTATTGCCTAATGAGACAAACGAAATGATAAGCT
>NW_027711406.1:0-331 GCF_054177405.1 Leptonychotes weddellii | reverse complement strand
AACTGAGTAACAACAGGAAAGGCTAATAATGCCTTTAAAAGACTTCTTAATACTCAGTTCCCCCTGGAAATGAGGGGCACAACATGCCACGTAGGGCCACATGAAGCCTGTCACATGCAGGGGTCCCGAAGCAGGAAGAGGAATGGGGACTATGTAAGACTACAGTGGCGAGAAAAAACTAGGTGCTAGTGTCCCGTATTTGGCAGGAAACAAAACACACTTTCTAGTTTGTGGCTGGGAGGTTTGTAAGAGGGCTTTCTCACGGCCGAGAGACGCGGTCCGCGCTGGGGCGGGAGAAACTCGGACGCCCGGGCCGCAGGCAGCGCGCCCT
>NW_027711405.1:0-331 GCF_054177405.1 Leptonychotes weddellii | reverse complement strand
AAGGCATATAAAGAGTTTTTACTGTTTACAGATCATTGCCCTAAACTCCTTTAACCAACATATTTATTCTTCCCAGCTGCTTCATGACATGGGGAGTATTATTATCTTCATATTATTATCTTCACAAAGAGATCAGTATCTTGGCTGACGTTATACAGCTGCTAAGTGGTGGAGTTGAAATTTGAATTGAGGTACCCAGATTCTAAATCCACATCATTAATCATTATGTTACCATTAAAAATTAAAAATAAAGGGATCAAGGGACGCCTGGGTGGCTCAGTCGTTAAGCTTCTGCCTTCGGCTCAGGTCATGATCCCAGGGTCCTGGGATC
>NW_027711404.1:0-331 GCF_054177405.1 Leptonychotes weddellii | reverse complement strand
CTAGGCTGGTGCTGCTGTCTTTGAGAGTGTTGGGAAAGCTGCAGATCCGATTCAGCTGCTGCTTCAGGAGGGAAGTGTCACTGCCAAGGGGAAGATGGGAAGACGCCACGCCATCATATCCTAGCTCCTCCTCTCTCTCTCTCTCTCTCTCTCTCTCCCTATCTCTATTTTTACCTCTCTCTTTCTTTCCTTACCCCTTGTTCCCTCCCTCCCCCCTCCTCTTCCCCCTCTCCTTCCTCCCCCTCCTCCTCTTCTTTCTTCTCCTTCTCCTTCTCTGTCATCTTCTTTTCCTCCTCCTCCTCCTCCTTCTTCTTCTTCTTCTCCTCCTCCT
>NW_027711403.1:0-331 GCF_054177405.1 Leptonychotes weddellii | reverse complement strand
TGAGCCGCTGTGAGCCGGAGTGAACAGGTGCAAGCCCGAGCTCGCCCAGACCTCCCTGCGGCTGTTGTGAAAGCTGAGGTAATACACGCCTCAGCAACACGAGGACCTAATTGTGACACACGCAAAGGACCATCCCTCTGGAACTATCCATGTTGGTGACGGAAGGCAGGTCTCGTAAAGAGGAAATCACGAGCAATAATTACCTAGGCATGTAAAGGACTCTCTCGGCCACCACAAAACCCACCCTGAAGAAGAGATTGCTGGCTGGAATGAACGGGAAAACCAGGAACAACAAGCCCACTAACACTTCCTTGTGCTCCAGTCTCTGAAA
>NW_027711402.1:0-331 GCF_054177405.1 Leptonychotes weddellii | reverse complement strand
GGTATTAAGCCAGGTGACCTATAAGGTCGCAGACTTACCTTCCAGTGTGTCATCCCCACCAGCACTGCTGCACGTGTGTGAACATGCGCACACGAGTGCACGTGCACACGCATCACTTACTTCAGACCCATGGTCTGTATTCAGTTCTTTCAGTGCTGAGAGCCCTCAGACCTCCGAGTATTTGGCCATGCTATTCCCCTGTTAGGATTTCTTTTCCTCCTCCACCTGGAGGCCCATCTTTCTGGCTAATCCTTACCTGTCGCTCAAGAATCAGCTGGCTTGATGCTCACCCTTCCTCATAGGCATCCTCACCATCCTCAGGCTGACTCAG
>NW_027711401.1:0-331 GCF_054177405.1 Leptonychotes weddellii | reverse complement strand
GCATAAATCTAAAACATTACATGGGCGGCAAAAGGTACTTTATTATTTTATTTTTATTTTTATTTTTTTTGACAGAGACACAGCGAGAGAGGGAACACAAGCAGGGGGAGAGGGAGAAGCAGGCTTCCTGACGAGCAGGGAGCCCAATGTGGGGCTCGATCCCAGGACCCTGGGAACACGACCCGAGCCGAAGGCAGACGCCCAACGACTGAGCCACCCAAGCGCCCCGGCACTTTATTTTTTTTAAAGTAAGCTCCGTGCCCAGCCTGGGGCTTGAACTCTCCACCCTGAGATCAAGAGTCGCAAGCTCCACCGACTGAGGCAGCCAGGT
>NW_027711400.1:0-331 GCF_054177405.1 Leptonychotes weddellii | reverse complement strand
AAAAAAAAAAAAAAAAAGAAAAAGAAGAAGATAGCAGGAAGGGAAGAATGAAGGTGGGAAAATCGGAGGGGGAGACGAACCATGAGAGATGATGGACTCTGAGAAACAAACTGAGGGTTCTAGAGGGGAGGGGGGTGGGGGGATGGGTTAGCCTGGTGATCGGTATTAAAGAGGGCACATAATGAATGGAGCACTGGGTATCTGTCAGGTTGTGCAGGTATCATCTCATTTAAAAACTGGAAAAATCCTAGGAAGTATGCATCTTACAGAAAGAACGGAAGTGACTTTCTTTAGTCAGTGAGTGGCAGCACCTGGACTGAGATGTGACCGA
>NW_027711399.1:0-331 GCF_054177405.1 Leptonychotes weddellii | reverse complement strand
TACATAGGATCCCCAGGTGTTTGCTTTTAAGATACTGGCACTTGGGCCTCACCGCCAGATATTCTGATGTATTTTTCTTCATTGGGCTCAGACATGGCTATGAACATGGGCATAGCTTAGCAGCTCTCCAGGTGTTTCTAATGTGCAACCAAGGTTGAGAATCGCTAGTCTAGTGGAGAAATGTGTTTGCCTCATGGCCTGACTCTATTCAGAAAGTTCTTGGGGGCAGCCTCAAAATGAAATGAGTAAAAGGCCTTGAGGGGCTGAACCGGCCCATCTCACGGGTCCCAGGAGACAGAGGGCAGTGTTGGTGGCTGAGGGAGGGGCTTTG
>NW_027711398.1:0-331 GCF_054177405.1 Leptonychotes weddellii | reverse complement strand
CCCACCACTCCAGCAACCCTCAGTTTATTTCCTGAGATTAAGAATTCCTCATATCAGTGAGATCATAGGATACATGTCTTTCTCTGATTGACTTATTTCGCTCAGCATAATACCCTCCAGTTCCATCCACGTCGTTGTAAATGGCAAGATTTCAGATTTTATTTATTTATTTGAGAGAGAGAGGGCATAAGCCAGGGGAGGGGCAGAGGGAGAGGGAGAAACTGACTCCCCGCTGAGCAGGGAGCCCGATGCAGGGCTCGATCCCAGGATCATGGGATCACGACCTGAGCTGAAGGCAGATGTTTAACTGACCAAGCCACCCAGACGCTCC
>NW_027711397.1:0-331 GCF_054177405.1 Leptonychotes weddellii | reverse complement strand
CCGAGTCTGACGTGATGTGGCTGAGGCCCCAGACCCGCGATGCTCCCGCTGGTCCTGCCCTCCACGAGGAAGGGCCTGGGCCTCTGCCCCTTCTCTCTGCGCGGCGTCGCCAATGTGATCTCGGAGCGACTCCCCCTGCCCCCCAAACAGACTGTTCACAGGACAGCGCGGTTGGACCTGGGCACTCTTCCTTCTGGTTCTGACCGCCCTGCCCCGCCCACACCGCCAGGGGCCTTTTCCAGAAACGGTTGCATTTCCCCTTTACTTCCAGGCTTATCCGTGACCCGACGGCTCGGAAGGGCTGTCTCGTCCCCCACAGCCTGGCTGACCT
>NW_027711396.1:0-5820 GCF_054177405.1 Leptonychotes weddellii | reverse complement strand
CCCAGTTTCTTCATCTGCAAAACTGAAAGAATAATAATATTATTTAAAAGGGCTATTGTGGGAATTAAGTGAGTTAATTCATATAAAATACCACATAGAAAGGCATTAAGTTCATGGTCCCACATAAGAAACTAATAAGTATTAGCTATTGTTTGTGGGTTTGTGAGGGATTGTTATGTCTCGCACTTCCATTCATAGAAGTTTTCCTTTCTCTACTCTTCCTCCTTTATATAGAAGCAGAAAATATTTATCTTATAAACATAGGACCTATTTCTTAGAAAGCAGGATGGCAAAAAAGACAGAACAATCATTATTTATGGATAATAAAATTGTTAAAATAGAGAACCTCAAAAATAAATGAAAACTGATCATAAAGTAGTTTAGTTAAAAGACACAACAGAAGGGCGCCTGGGTGACTCAGTTGGTTAAGTATCCGACTCTTGGTTTTGGCTCACGTCAGGATCTCAGTGTCCTGGGATCCAGCCCCTAGTCCAGCTCTGCACTCAGCGGGGAGCCTGCTTGAAGATTCTTTCCCTCTGGCCCTCCCCCCCACTCTGTAAATAAATACATATTAAAAAAAATAAAAGACACAATGGAAGTTAAATAAATTTAAAAGCAGAGCACTAGTTTCGTATGCATCAATAAATTACAAGAAAAAATAGAGTGGAAAGTAGCCCATCCACCATAGGAATAAAATATAGCATATGTATTTCTAAAATAAAACAATGCTACACAATAAAAGAAAAATAAAAAATAAAAATAAAACAAAGAAGTTTTCAAAAACACAAAAAAACATTTTAAAAGATTTGAATAACTGGAAAGTTAGTCTTCTTAGTTAAAGAAGAGAAAGAAGGAGGAGGAGAAGGAAGTTAGGAAAGAAAATGAGAAAGAGAAGGGGAAAAGATATTGTATCATTCAGTGTCTAGGAAGAAGCCAAAAAACACACAGTAATTTGAAGTAGGAAGGTTTTAATATAAAGAAATACTAACAATTTCTAAAAGATTAGCTACTAAGAGTAAATAAAAAAATGACAAAAAATTTATGTAAGACTAAAGAAGTATACTGAAAAAAGAAGGTAGTTGAAAGGGTGTTCTCCTGCCTAAAACTGTAATTCAGACATCATTGGGGTGTGTCACTATAGCCCAAGGCATGGTGATGTTCGAGGGGTTGGTCTACTCAGAGCAGGTCCACAGTTGGTGGAGTGAGCCCAGTGAGCCGGAAACTCTGGGCAGGAACTGGGAAGCTAGAAGCTCCTCATCAGTGTGCCATTGGGTTGAGGCTGGACGGTAGGGAACGGTGGCTGGGTCTGCCAATCAGAAAATCTCCCACTGGGATGTCATCTCACTAAAGCTGGTAGACAAGGAACTATGAGTTGGCTGCCAAGCATGAAAGTCTCACTAAAACTCTCTGATGGATGCTGACAGGCCAAGACTGGCTGTCAAAAAGCCCCAATCAGGTCACTGTAAGAAGGCCCAGATTGATGAGCAGGGAAATACGGGCCAGGACTCTCAAGGAAGTAATCATCTATTGGGTATCAATGGACCAAAGTGGACAAAAGGGGATCTGCAAGCCTGGAACTCCCTGGGGAAGCTGGTTGACAGAGGCTGATGGAGCAGGAGACTACAGGTGTTAAGTAGCAAGCTGGAAAATTAAGCACTACTGGCATAAAGGTCAAGAGAAGGACACAAAGCTTAACATTGTGACAGCTAGCAAGGGAGACACACTGTAGTATCACAGGCAAGACAATGACTAGTTAGTTTGGATCCAAGAGGCAATAAATTGATAATAGGCACAATTGTAATTATCAATTATCTTTGAATTAATTTATAGATTTAATGCAATTTCAACTGACATAAAAACTCAACGTTGGGAGAATTTGTAAAAAAAAATATACAAAACGTATTCTAGAGTGGCAGATTTAAACATGAGTCTAAGGAGCCCCAGAATTCTGCAAATGGGATGTGGTGCAATCCTTGTGGTCAGGGCTTCAGGCTTGTGCTACCAGAGCAGCTCAGCTTTCATCTGCTTTACACTCTTGCCTACTGCAAGAGAATAGAAAGGTGGGGAAAAAAAAAAAAAAAGAAAAGAAAGAAAGAAAAAGTAAAAACTAGACCTGGCAATCATTTTTTTTTTAGATTGATTGATTGATTGATTGATTTTGAGAGGGAGAGAGAGAGCAAGCAGGGGGAGGGGTGGGACAGAGAGAGAATCTTAAGCAGGCTCCACACCTGGTGCAGAGCCCCATGTGGGCTCCATCGATCTCACAACCCTGAAATCATGACCTGAGCCAAAATCAAGAGTCAGATGTTTGAGGGACTGAACCATCCAGGCGCCCCTAGACCTGGCAACCATTAAAACATACACAATTACCTTAAGTATAATAGAGAAATATTTATTCAAGAATAAATTGATCACTGTGAAAAATTGGTTGCTTGCATATAGACTCAATTATAAATCACTTGATATATGTTACATGAGGCAACTCAAACGAAAACAGGTTTATTATTCAATAAAAGGTGTTCATATGATTGAGAAAGCTTTTCTTTAAAAAAGGTGTCAATTTATATTCTCACAGCACTTTTACTTTATTTATTTACTAAAATAAATTCCAGATGAAGTAAAAAGTAAACATGGCAAAAATGTATATATCAAAGTTTTAAAAAGTGGATATTTTTAAAACCTGGAGATTGGGTGGAATTTTCAAACTTAGAAGAAATAGATGTACTCACAGGGTAAAATGGACATATTAGTTTTCAAATATTAAACTCTTTTCAGTATCAGAAGGTAGGTAAATACAATTTATAAGCAAACAACTTTTTGCATTTCAAAGAGGGAAATGGTCCATGTCTTAAATAATATGAGTTGCTATAAAAGGAAAGGAGGGAATCACATAAAACTTTAAAACTTCAGTAAATAAATGGGCATTAATAGACTACTCAAAAGGAACATAAGTCACTAGCACAGATGCTAATAAAACTTTATAATGGTAATAAAAATAATTATAATTAAACCAACATTTCTAAATATACCAAATAACCTAGAAAATACAAAATTTTATAGTCAAGAATCGTAGGTTGAGTACAGTAATTGATTTCTGTCAAACTGTAGCTGAGATGAATAAGCAAACATGTAATATTAAAAATTAGTTTTAAAAATATGTGATTAAATGGCAAATGCCTCTCTTCAAAGATAAAAACACAGTACTCTAATGTTATCAAATATAGAAGAACATTTTGCTATATTTCTTTAAAGAATTTCAGAAGCATGAATGATTTATAGACCAAATAACAGGAAAATCTTCACTGAGGGGTTTAGGTGAAGCTGAGCTCAGAATAAAAGATTTTTTTTTTTAGTAGTGGAGGACAAACAAAGATATTCTAGGAGGAATGAATAGCACTAGCCAAGGATGTAAGACAGAAGAGTTAAAGATATTATCAGGCTACGGTAATAAGAAGATAGACGATGTGAGCTTGGGAGCAGATTACAGAGCAGCTTATAAAGTCAGTCTAGAGTATGCAAATTTTACTTCAATTAACAGGACCTAGTGATTCCATGTAAGACTGTGACGTGCACAAAATCGCAATGTTAGTAAACCTAACGCAATGTCAGTATGTCAGATAGATTTTATGGGAAAAAGACTAGAACAGGATACCAATCAGAAGCTTAATATAGTTTAAACAAGATGTAACATATCCCTGTAATAACACATTTCCATGTGTGTTGGGAAGTCAGAGCTGGTGTATTGAATTAACATACAAATTACGACCTGCTGAATGAGGAGGCACAAGCCAGGGGCGCAGGTGGCTCCCTCAGTATCTGAGCTCCCAGTTTGGGGAAGTGAAACTCACGGGGTCCTTTTGACTGAAGGCACAGCCACACAAAGCTGTCACAAGCTTTATTACTAATGCATCCCAGAAGCGAGGGGGCGCAATTGAGTGGGGCGGGGGGAAGGGTGGACCCTCCCACGTCAAGGAGCGAGCAGGAGATAGTGGACTAGAAAGCGCTTATTACATCTAAGGCGGTTGGGGTGAAAGTTGCCAACTTTTCCGAGGAAAAGTACAGCAAGAACTTATGGCAGGCCCCCTAAACTCGAGTTTTTTATCTAAATGTCCAGACTCTGGGGTGAGCAAGGTTATCAGCAAAATGCGTAGGCAGCAATTTCTCAAAGTTGTTTTTCTCATCACATGTTAAATATAAAAAAAATAAATTCATGAGCAAAATATTAAAAACCGATTGCCAAACCTTTTCTAATTGACTAGAACTGAAGGTAAAGGAAGAACAAATGTTAAAGAAAAATTCTAATCATTTTTCAGTCTTTTGTGGCAAAAAAAAAAAAAAAGAAAGAAAATTAGAAGATCATTAACTCGGACCAGGAAGCCTAAAGGGGAGTCCATATTAAGGATAAAAAGCGGGTTCGATTTTAGTCTAGCAGCAGTATGAGGGAACACAGTAATTAAGGGAAGCACTCTAAGAGGTAGTCTGAGGATTCAGAAGAAAGCTGAAGGTTGTGATTGATATGTAGATTCTGTACTCAAGGATTAACATTTTGTTATTCACTTGCAATTTATTACTATCTATTCATCTTCCTATAAACAAACATTTCAAAAAGAAATAATTTCACATTGTGTCCATGTAAGTCTCCACAATAGGTCAGGGAAATAACTTGACAATATCATGACTACTACACTTGGTGGAGGAAGCTGCAGGGAATTCATCAATTTACATTCCCACCCAATGTACATGATTCCCTTTTCTCCACAACATCTGTTGTCTCTTGTGTTTTTGATAAAAAGCTATTCCAACAGATGTAAGGTGATACTTCATTGTGGTTTTGATTTGAATTTCCCTGTTGATTAGTAATGATGCTCTTCTTTCTCAAGATTGTTTTGGCTATTCAGTATCTTTTGTGGTTCCAAACAAATTTTAAAATATTTTTTTCTACTTCTGTGAAAAATGGTATTGGAATTTTGAACTAATAAATGGATTCAGTAAAGTTGCAGAATATAAAATCACCATAGAGAAATCAGTGCCATTTCTATGTGCTAATAACAAATTATCTGAAAGAGAAATCAAAAAGGCAATCTCATTTATAATACCATCAAACACAAGAAAATCATTAGAAATAAATTTAACTAAAAAGATGAAAGACCCATACATTGAAAACCATAAGATACAGATGAGATTAAAGAAGGCACAAATAAATGGAAAGATACCTGTATTTCTATATTGGAAGAATTAACATTGTGAAAATTCCCATATTACTCAAAATTCTGCAGATTCATCCTAATTGGTTTATTTTTTAATGTGGAGTTTTGACAATTCTTTATATATTTTAGATATTAATCCATTGTCATAGCTTTTCTTTTCAGATATTTTGCAGAGAAAATAGTTTTAATTTTGATGAAGTCAAATTTATCAAATTTTCCTTCTATGGACTATATTTTAGTGTCAAGTCTAAGAACTTTTTGCAGAGAATATACTCTGTATAATTTCAGTTCTTTAAATTTGTCGAGGTTTGTTTTATGGTTCAGGATAGTCTATCTTAATGAATGTTTTACGGATACTTGAAAGAAAAGTATATTCTGTTCTTGTTGGGTAGAGTGGTCTAAATATGTTGATTATATACCATTTTATTATGTTTTTCTGGTCTTCTATATTATTTTAGGAAACTTTGGGTTCTGGGGGGCGGAGCAAGATGGCGGAGGAGTAGGAGACCTGGATTTCGTCTCCTCTCAGGAATTCAGCTGGATAGGGATCAAACCATTCTGAACACCTACAAACTCAACAGGAGATCGAAGAAAGGAATAGCAACAACTCTCT
>NW_027711395.1:0-331 GCF_054177405.1 Leptonychotes weddellii | reverse complement strand
TTCAACAGTCTTGCACAATTCACAGCGCTTACCAGAGCACATACCCTCCCCAGTGAGATGACTGAAATTTTTATTGGTGTTCTGGTAAAACCACTCTCATAATATTCACTGGGCTATTTAAATGGTCTGCATTCATCATTTAGAGGAAAAATTTTAAGGTAGTCTGTATATACCTAATTTAATTTATAAGTATATAGAATGTCTTTCTAAAATATTTTCTTTTATATTAATCCATAACAGAATGTTAATTATTTGCATTTTTATTTAATAAAGCTATTCACTTTGTGTGTATAACTTACACTAATTTACCATAACAAATGATATTTGTTGA
>NW_027711394.1:0-331 GCF_054177405.1 Leptonychotes weddellii | reverse complement strand
TATTATGTCGAAAAACAAAAACCAGAAAATACTTTCAGAGCTGAAAGAACAGATATTATCATAGATTCATTTTAAAGCAGTAACATTTTCAAGAATTTTCCCATTTTGGAATTCTTACATATTCTGGGATTTATGCAGCTCAGCTGCGAATAATACTGACTGGTCTACTGTAGGTAATTTTACATGTTCTCAGACAAGGTAATAATATGTGACTTCCTTCCCTCAAGATGTAAGAAGGCCACAGTCCAGTGAGAAAGGGCCAAAAATAACCGGTGGTCACTGTGACATAAAAAAGGGCTCCAGTTATTGGTTATCTTCAGATAGTTTAGTG
>NW_027711393.1:0-331 GCF_054177405.1 Leptonychotes weddellii | reverse complement strand
CATTTCTAATTCATTTTGCAAGATCATCGCCTACTACTTTTCCACCCTATAGCAGGCAAAGGGATATTACTTCTTTTTAAATGAAGAACCTTTTATCCTTACGTTGAATTTGAGGGCTGCTTATCATGTTAATGTGGGGCAAATGATAACTTCTTCAGACAAACTTCTAGCCAGACGTCAGAGAAGCCTAGAGAAAAATGTCTGAGGATCTGACCTGATCCAGGCTGATTCTGGAATTGCTATATTAGCAAACAATAGCCATGGTCAAGGTGGGGCTGCCCTGGTGTAGAATGCTGTGTGGGGCACCCACCCTCTGATGCTGGGCACCTCA
>NW_027711392.1:0-331 GCF_054177405.1 Leptonychotes weddellii | reverse complement strand
GCTAAAATCAAAAACACAAGATACAAGTGTTGGCAAGGATGTGGAGAAAAAGGAACCCTCCGGCACTGCTGATGGGAGTGTAAACTGGTGCAGCCACTGTGGAATACAGTACAGAGGTTCACCAAAAAGTTAAAAATAGAACTACCTTATGATCCAATAATTGCATTACTAGGTATTTAACCCCAAAATACAAAAACACAGAGATTCATGCACCCCTATGTTTACTGCAGCATTACTTACAATAGCCAAATTACAGAAGTAACCCAAGTGTCCATCGATAGATGAATGGATAAAGAAGACACACACACACACACACACACACACACACACA
>NW_027711391.1:0-331 GCF_054177405.1 Leptonychotes weddellii | reverse complement strand
ACTGGCCGGCCATGCCAGGTGGGGCTGAAGAAGGTCACCTGGGGAGACCCTGGAGCAATGCTTCTCCAAATCTTGGTCTGGGGGACCCCGAGATTCTTCTTCTGCAACAAGCCCCAGGTGGTGTTGCCGTTGCTGGCCACACTTTGAGAACCATCTAGAAGACAATGGGTTTTTTAGAAAGTCTGGAAAAACTGTTGGTGAGTTTTTGCCTTCTTTTTTCTTTGTTTTCCTTTTGATTCTTTCATTAACAAATAAATCTTCTAGGGAAACGATGGGTCAAATATGCCACGTGCTCTTTTCTGTAGGTTGGTAGGAATTTGCCTCAAAGACA
>NW_027711390.1:0-331 GCF_054177405.1 Leptonychotes weddellii | reverse complement strand
GAATATTTGTTAACTGAATAGTGCCTATAGACCATATTAGATTTTTGGGGATACACAATGCCAACCAATTAATTTTCAAGCAAAAATTTTAATAGTTACATTTTCAAGATCATTCATTGTATATTTGAATCACAGCTTAACAACTTCTACCAGGTTTTAAAGACATCTGCTTCCCTTTATTTTATTTTTTTTTATTCTTATGTTAATCCCCATACATTACATCATTAGTTCTAGATGAAGTGTTCCACGATTCATTGTTCGTGCACAACACCCAGTGCTCCATGCAGAACGTGCCCTCCTCAATACCCACCACCAGGCCAACCCATCCTCC
>NW_027711389.1:0-331 GCF_054177405.1 Leptonychotes weddellii | reverse complement strand
GTGTCCTTGGACCTTGAGACCAACAATTCAGCTCATTGCCAAGGTAGAGCAATATTGTCAAGCAACATGCTAGCATCTGAACCATCAAGGACTTCCTGCATTACAAGCTCTCCAATGTACCTCAAATCTGATAGAAAACTCAATAGCAGGGTTTTGCTAATTTTTTAATTAAATTCAATTTAATTAACATATACAGCATTATTAGTTTCAGCAAAATTCAGTGATTCATCAGTGGCATATAACACCTAGTGCTCATTCCATCAAGTGCCCTCCTTATTTATTTATTTATTTATTTATTTTTATTCTTATGTTAATCCCCATACATTACATC
>NW_027711388.1:0-331 GCF_054177405.1 Leptonychotes weddellii | reverse complement strand
ACTGGCCGGCCATGCCAGGTGGGGCTGAAGAAGGTCACCTGGGGAGACCCTGGAGCAATGCTTCTCCAAATCTTGGTCTGGGGGACCCCGAGATTCTTCTTCTGCAACAAGCCCCAGGTGGTGTTGCCGTTGCTGGCCACACTTTGAGAACCATCTAGAAGACAATGGGTTTTTTAGAAAGTCTGGAAAAACTGTTGGTCAGTTTTTGCCTTCTTTTTTCTTTGTTTTCCTTTTGATTCTTTCATTAACAAATAAATCTTCTAGGGAAACGATGGGTCAAATATGCCACGTGCTCTTTTCTGTAGGTTGGTAGGAATTTGCCTCAAAGACA
>NW_027711387.1:0-331 GCF_054177405.1 Leptonychotes weddellii | reverse complement strand
CATTTCTAATTCATTTTGCAAGATCATCGCCTACTACTTTTCCACCCTATAGCAGGCAAAGGGATATTACTTCTTTTTAAATGAAGAACCTTTTATCCTTACGTTGAATTTGAGGGCTGCTTATCATGTTAGTGTGGGGCAAATGATAACTTCTTCAGACAAACTTCTAGCCAGACGTCAGAGAAGCCTAGAGAAAAATGTCTGAGGATCTGACCTGATCCAGGCTGATTCTGGAATTGCTATATTAGCAAACAATAGCCATGGTCAAGGTGGGGCTGCCCTGGTGTAGAATGCTGTGTGGGGCACCCACCCTCTGATGCTGGGCACCTCA
>NW_027711386.1:0-331 GCF_054177405.1 Leptonychotes weddellii | reverse complement strand
TGACCTCAGTCTTGCTTGCAAAAGACAAACACACACTCTTAAATGTGAAATAAATGATACATAATAACCGGATGTTTCTCTACGCTGGGATTTCTTGCTGGTTGTAAAGTACAAGTACAATCCCATATCCTCTCAACAGTAAGTTGAAACTGATGTAATTGGTGGGACCACAGTGGTCTAAGGTCAACGTCTTTTATATCAGTGAACAAAGAAAGAGAGGAACATTTTCAGGCTGGTTTGGAGAAATGGTTTCAACACATATTTGGTATTCCCATCCTCTCCTCTGGAAAGAAAATGTGAGATAAAGTATCATAATTCTTACTTAAAGAAT
>NW_027711385.1:0-5820 GCF_054177405.1 Leptonychotes weddellii | reverse complement strand
CCCTTTTGGGAATATCTCTCCTTCCATTGCCATAAGAGCAGCTGTGATGGACACCTTCTTGTCAGCTTTGTCCTATATGGAGGACTACATGAAGCAGAGATGAGGCTATACTATAATGTGTATATAGCATGACTGAGAAATAAACCTTGGTTTATTTTGAAGTTGTGTGGGCAGCACAGTTTAGCCTGATAGATACATCCCACTGGGTAATGCGCTACTTAGGATGCAGACCATGTTTTAATTACCATTAAATCCCTATTACCTACCTTAGTGCCTAGAATATAGTAGGTACTCAATAAAAACACTGTTGAGTGACAAGTAAAATTAATATATCTATTATTACCTTAGTTTACAAACCCATAGATATGTCTAAGTTTTGAAAAATTGCTAACTTTTATCTTCCAATTATTTACAAATAATGGTAAGTCACCCAAGGTCTTATTCATAGCAGATATTTAATTCATACTTACTGATTTTTTAGAGTCAAATATGTTTTAACCTTCTTATCTCCCATAGCATTTGATAACATGTCACAATAGACTCTGAATTCCTCAAAGACAAAAATTTTATCATATTCATATTTATTTCCTCATAACCTAGATCATCCTATCACATTTGTCACAAATATACAATCTGGCATTAAACATGTACTTGGTAAATGACTGAGGGAAGTTTATAAAGAAATGTATTTCTGATGTACATATGTTAGGTTGACAGGAATAAAGTTATTCAGAGAGAGAGAGAGGGATATTTCCATCTCAAATAGTACCCATCTATTCTCTTTAACTAAAAACTAGCCAGTGATCAGATACTGATCTATTGAGTGAGCCATGTTTATGCTGTTGAGTGTTAGGCTAACTGTAGCTTTACTGATTAAAGGTGCCATATAGAATATAGAATGGTTAGATAATTTGGAGACAGAATTTTGTTGCCATTGCCATTGGTGTGTGTGTGTGTATGTGGACGTGTGTGTTTCTACTTAATTGATAAGCACTCCCTACAATGGGGAATTGCAATTAGTATAATTTTCATGATGAATCTCTGCTAAATTTAATTTTATGAAACCCAAGTTGAGAGTGAATTTACTCACATTTATAAAATTTGTGGGGTCCATATGGGTGAACAGATTGCTTTATTCACAGGTTGTCCCATGTGGGGACTATAGCCACAGATAAATATCCCTACCTCTCTGTCCTTGATGTCAGAAAGAATCAGCTTGCAGCAGTCAGTGCTTGTGGTAATTTGGAGCTAACCACATGAAGAGCCATTACTCAGACCTACCTGGGCCTGGGCAACTGGAATCGCCTCTAACCTACTCCTTGCCTCCTGCCTTCTTAATCGAATTCCTTCATTGTACCACCAGATTCAACTTCCCGAATCACCATCTTTATCAGGTTATTTGTAGCCTTCAATGGCTTCATTTTGTCTGCAAAATAAAACCCAAGCACCTCGGACTGATATTCAATGCTTTCTGCTAGTCTTGCCCCTGATACCTTTCCAGGCTTACTCCTCACCTCTCACCTGCACAAATTCCAAGTTGCACCTGACCTGGATCATTCAATATCTGCTTCTGCATCTTATTCTCATCTGCTTCCTTTTCTTGCTCATGTCCCTCCTTCAGTCTGGAAAACACTTTCCATCCTCTTCAAAGTCATTTAGCTGATAAATATTTACTGAGTAATGAGCTATGGGTCTGGTCCTGCTCCAACCAACAGATACAGAAATTAATATGAATGCTTAGGTTCCTGTCCTCTTGGAGCTTATAAAGAAATCTATTCTAATTTTTAAAATATCCTCAAATTTCCTCATTAGGGTGCTTCCTATAGTTTGTTCAACTGGAAGTATTCTTTCCTCCTACTAAAAATTTTAAGCACTTCCTCTATCACCAAATTGTATGTTTATCTTATCTCTACATTTTGAAGAGGAAGTTCCTGGAAAGGAAAATCATAAACTCAACTTGCATATTTCCACAAACGTGGTTCCTGAAACATGGCATATCCCCCAAATATTCATTATTATTTAAAGAATTATTAACAAAATGAATCAATACTAGATAACATCCTTTGAAATGTACTATGTGTCTAGCATTGTACAGTGTACTTCAAATGTATAATCCTCACTTTCACAACAACCTGATATGGTACCTGTTATCTTTCCAGTTTTTTTAATAAAAAATTAATCTTCATAGAAAGTAGGCAGCGTGGAGTTTATTGGAAAGAATGGAGCATTTCTCTCTGAAATAGTCTTTGGTTCCTCTCCCTAACTATAGACCTGGCCTGCAATTAGATACTGACCTTATAGCATCAGCTGCACTTATGATAGAGAATGTGGGTTGACCTTGGTATTATTGATTTAGGGGATCATGCAGACTAATTCTTCTTTGAAAGAAGTTTGGCTGAAAAGTTGTTATGGCCAAACTGGGATTCAAAGTCAGGTCTATTTTACTCCAAAGCCCACAGATTTTTCCCATACCACTCTGCTGAATAAGCAGAATAATGGAAATGACTCAAATGCATCCACTGTAGCAGATGCTCATGATGTCTTGCCTACATCCCTTAAGCACTGACCTCTAAACATAAGGCTATTTATTCCATATACTTGTGGGGATTCTATCCGGCCATGAAAGCAGTGGCAAGCTTGCATGTGCTGCAGAGTTCATGTTTCAAGATCTGTTCTCAACAATTATCCCACAGGTACTGTATAGATACCCCAGCTTTCTCCCTCCTTAGGTGGGGTAAATCTGCAGCTCGTTCTACACTGTATCCCACATTTCTTCAATTGCTTGATAATGCACCCTATAATGATTTCCACTCCCCATCTCACTTTTCCATTTGTTGTCAGTGTTTCTTAGAATGCCCACCCCCCTCACACACACATACTACTTGTAATCAAATTCTCATCTCAGGATGTTTCTGGGAAAACCCGAATCAAAATATCTGCCTGATTTTCAGTTGTTGGTGCTTGTCCTTTCTTCCCTACCTGCCCCCTCTACCATCAACACACTCACCTTTGCTCATTCTATGAATCAAAAGCTTGTCATCCATAAGCTTGGCACTGCTTGATTCCAGCTTTGAGCTCTCTACCAGTGCGTACTTGTGTCAAAAGCCCTTTTCCCGTACACGGTCATGATTTTAGAAGTGTTTGCTCTCCTCCCAGGGTCAGTTGCTCCAGGCTGGCTCTAGTTTGAGGGACCTCAAAGAAGCCTGCTAATACAGATTCTTTGGCTACCTTCCTCTTGTGTGTACAGCCTCACCCATGCCTAGGGCAAAGACTTCCTTTCCCAATTCTGCTCTCCTTAGGACTATTTGCAGGTCTGGTCCTGTGACTTACTGATGGGGAAACTACACTGTTCTCTAGTCCCGTCTAGGCCTTTGTTGGGAAATTTGAACCTGATTCTCATTCTCCAAATATCACCTTGGTCAGATGTAAAGGCTCTGTGAGGATAAAAAAAATTATGCAAACCTTACCTCCAGATTGGAATCCAAAGATATTTCCTCTGGATGGAGGGCTTACTATGGCCCTTGTCTTGGTGCTTTGGTCTGGGTCACAGGTAAGTATATACCTGTGAGTATATATATCTTTTCTTTCTAGTGTGTATTTCCCTGACCTCTTCTCTGCCTGAGGTCATGTGCCTCTTTCTGATGATACTAATTATCTTGTTCTGAGAGGCATTATGGCAAGGTGGTAAAGACATTAGTTTTGTAGTCAGACCTGGGCTCGAATCCTATCAATTGCCTTCATCAGCTATTCAAACTTGAGTGAATAACTCAGACTTTCTGATCCCTAATTGCTTTATGTAAGAACTGAGGCAGCATCAGGCCACCTGGATGGATCAGTCGGTTAAGTGTCTGACTTCAGCTCAGGTCATGATCTCGGGGTCCTGGGATCGACCCATGTTGGGGCCTTCTTGTCCTTCTCCCTCTGCCCTCCCCCCACTTGGGCTCACTCTTTCTCACAAATAAATAAATAAAATCTTTAAAAAAAACAACAACTGAGGCAGCATTAATGACTTCAAAGTGCATTTTAAAAATAAAGGATACATTTTACATGTTTTTGTCAATATGTGTTGAACATTCAGTAATTAGGAGCTATCAGTCATGTGTGGGAAGTTTTTGGAATATCACTCTTGAGTTTTGTTTCATTTTTAAGCATTCCCAATAACTCAGAGATACTTGCATCTCTCCTTGATAATAAGAAGAGTTTAGAATTTATATCAACATTCATGGAAGATGCAAAGCCCTAGTTTAGAGTAGTCTTGGATGATTTCAGAGGTCAGAAGCACAATCATATTCACCTCTGACACAGCTGAACAGTGAGTAATGGCTGACTTAGGATGTATTGCTGGGAGCCCATGGGAAAAATTATGGAGTTGTCAGTGGCAGTGATTTGGGTTACTTCTTTACGTTGGTTATTGTTTATTGTGCCAACCTTGGGTGATCTTCCCATCCACTCAGTCTGAAGCATCCATCATCTGACATCATCTGACATCATTTGGGGCTATGAAAGGGTATAATCTAGTACCCTCTCCCTCTCCCTGGACATCAAGAATCATCATTAATTGTTCTTCCAGCAAACAAGCTGGATTTTATACCATGTCACTGGATATTTCACTTTTATTATAAGATTTTCCAAAAGATTAAAATCCTGCTTACAAGATAGATGAGCAATGGCTTTGGAAATAAATGACTTTGCTTTAAGTATCTTTTCTGCCTTTCCCTAGCTGCATTAACTTGGCAAAGACATTTGCCCCCTATGAGGTTTGGTTTTCTCAACCACAATGTTTGCTTGCAAATGAAGTAAGTTTCCTATGAGGGGTGAATGTGGCATTTATGATGATATGCTACGTCACAATAAGGGAAAGAATAAAAAGAGGGAGTAGAAGACAATAATGAGGGAGAAGATGGATAGGACTGGCACATTGCAGGTTCCTTTCTTCTCAGAGGGTTTTAACTCTAAGACCAAGCTGATTTCTTTCAAGGAAGTAGATGGCTTATTTAATATTGAGATTTATTTTGAATTAATTCCAAATTTATTAATTACTATGTCTATTTCTACTGAGTGGATTTGTGGAAGGAAGCACAGGTGCAGAACTTCTTTTGATCTCATTTGTCCTGTAGATTCGTTATTTGCTCCTAGATGAAAATAAGTCACTCTTACAGATTATCTGAAAGAAAAGTAAAGAAACATGTTGATAGATGATTCCACTGGGAGTTAGTAACACTCTTCTAACCAGACAGAAATGGATATGGATAAATGGGTAGAGGCTCCTCATTATAGTCATCAGTGCTTGGTTATATTTAGATTGTAAGGAATGTGATTTAGCTAAAATGCACAATAATAATGTCAAGATGTCTGGGATTTAGAACCAAGACCCTAAGGGTAAGTATGTACTTGATTTTGAGTCACCCTCTATTAGTGATAAAAAATGTATGTCCAGAGACATAAAGAGTCCTTAAAGAGTAAAAACGGTAAGACTGGGATTTTTTTATTTCAAGTTTTTGTTTTTGTTTTTTTTAAGATTTATTTATTTATTTTAGAGAGAGAGAGATCATGAGCAGGAGAGGCAAAGAGAATCTCAAGCAGACTTTATGCTCAGCACAGAGCCTGACACAGGGCTGGATCACATGACCCTGAGATTATGACCTGAGCTGAAACCAAGAGTTGGTCACTTAACCAACTGTGACACCTAAGCGACCCTAACTCAAGTTTTTATTTGAATTCTTATTAGTTAACACATATGGTAAAATTGGTTTCAGGTACAGAATTTAGTGATTCATCACTTAGATACAACACCCAGTGCTCATCACAAGTGCCTTTCTT